>NW_009197730.1:432-41087 GCF_000690835.1 Fulmarus glacialis | reverse complement strand
TAGGAAAGTATATGGCATTCAGATTTTTAAAATTCTTATTTAAAATATTATCTTTAACATTTACATTAACATTAGTGACAAGGTGGTTTCGTGTCTTGTTTGACTTGTTTTGAGTAAAGTGCTAAATATTATTTCTGAGAGGACAAATGATGAGAGTATGGACAGTCTAGCCAAGTTTCAGGCACCTAAGAGGAGTCTGCTGGATGCCTGAAATAGTGTTGACTCACAGATGTAACAGAAACTTCTCTGATTTGCAATAAGATCTTGCGGGAGCCATGTGAGAGTTAGGCAGAGTTTCATGATAAAGTAATAGTGCAGGGATGTATAAATATGTGGAAAGTTGACACTCTTTGAAGCAGCAGCTATATATGGCTGCACTTGGCCCCAAATTAAATCTTTGAGAAATAAGTAAAATCAAGAAAAAGTAGGGTCTTTGGGATGTTTTGGGGCTTTTTTCTTAGAAAAAAGACTTTTTTCCCGAAAGGATAAGTTATTACACATCAGAGGATTAAGTACCATACAGATACACTGAAACAGGGTATAATCAACAAAAATGTCTGAACATCTTGATCACTGTTTATCTCTGGGGGGGGGGTATGCTCTCAAAGAGCGTTATTGTTCTGCATCAGAAACTGCTGTCTGCATATGGTCTTCAACTTCGTCTGTTTCAATGTGGATGATGGTCATAAGGCTTTGTCATATAATTAAAAAATCAAAACAGTTCTCTAAACTGCTTAGTCCAGATGTTTTCAAAATAAATGTCAATTAAAGTCTGGTTGCTGTGGCATCAGCAACATGTGAAAGAGTATGAGGAAATCATGCAGCTACAGTTCTTCAAAGCCAAAGGCTTCTCTCATTGAATTCACTGTTAGCAGGAGGGCCTTGCAGAAGCTGGGGGACTTGTTTTACTGTACACCCATGTTCAGCAGCACCAGGTTTCATGTTGATGGCTGAGCTTTTAAGTTCTGGTGATTTATAGGATGATGGGAGGTGGGAAGACGAGGCTTTGCATCAGACTGCTGGGAAACATAGCATTAGAAAAGACTGCCATGCACCTTCTATTTGTTGTGGACACCCATACAATAAAAATTTAGTTGGAAATTCTTAAATAACATACACTCCATAAGTTCCACAAGATGATTCCCGGTGTGCAACAACAAACTTTCTCCCTACCTACTCCCTGCAATTAAATTTATGATTTGGAGGGAAAAAAAAAAGTCCTTCCTATTTGTGGTGTCAGGTAGTTGCAGAAAAACCGTAGTGCAAACAAACACCAATTCGTTCCCCATTCAAAGCTGGGAAATTTTTAAGGAGAGTTCTTGAAGAGTACGTACCATCAATGGCTAGATGGTCTTTTTCCAAAGCACAGAACGTGACCCAGTACTGTTGCTCTGCAGCAAAAACAGCATTGCAAAGTCGGGCATCATCTAAAACGGTTTACTAGGAAACAACCAGACAGATGAGGACCTATTTAGTTGGGATCCGGTGAACTAGCTGGATTAAATTAAAGAAGAGAGAATATTGGAGTGGTTATGGATATACTGATGGCAGGCCTGAAAGTTAATGCGATTTTGTCAACTTCTGGCATTTTTATTACGATTCCTATACACGATATTTAATTTAAAGCTGCAGTTTCTGGATACCATCTGGAGACAAGCCATTCTATGAGATCTTCGGTTTTTCCCAGAAATAATTAAGTTTCTCACCTTCTTGGGTACAGAAGAAAAAGCATGTAAGTGTAACTGTATGTTAAAAGTTTAAAGAAAGGCTTTTAAAAATACTCTTAGGATTTTTGGACCAGTCACTTTACTGCTTGGCAAGCTTGACTTGTTTTTTTAACATTTGACATTGGTGACAAACATCAGACCTTGCTATAGAGATTGATACTGGTTTCATGCAGAATGCATAGTCCTGTAGTTCATACTACGTGTAACTGTACTTGCAGTATGTTTCTAATTTTCAGGAATGTGTTGAGCACTTGCTAGTGCACAGCTATATCTGAGGTCAAAGCTGAGCCTTTGGCTTGTGACTGAAGTAGGATTCAGTCTTTGTAGCAGGAACTTCCTGAGCTCATGGCATGTAAAGATGGCAGGAAACACAGTGGCTAATGGTTAGAGTGTTATATTAAAGGTAATTTTTATTTGGCACACTGTGAGCAATAAGGTAATTGGTGACTTACAAAGACATTGTGAAGAAAATAACATCTTTCACTATGCGAGGCCTCTTTGAAGAAAGGGCTTTGATGATTCCAGTGGGATGGAAAGGAGGTGGTTAATGTTTAGTTTAGTGCTTTATCTTGTATAGAATAATAAGTTGCTGGTTTTCAACATAGAGGAATGTTTACAGAGATCTATACTAAGGATAGGTATTGCTTGATGTAATAAATACTCCTAACTGGGTGAACAAGGTGAAAGATGATTCTGAAAATGGCACAAATAATTTGGCTTTAAGAGAAAAGATGACTGAGAAATCTAACAACAAAAGGATGGCACAATGGGAGGCAAAATTTAATAGTGACAGATGCTAATTTACATTGGCAAGAGTTGTTTGAATTGCTAATAAATATTGCTGAGTTCTATTCATTGATAATACCGGAACAGAGCTATAGTCAATGAAAATGCATGTAAGATAGCTAGAGCTATACTATGCAATTAACCTGTCGGACACAATGCCACAAGATACCATTTAAGCCTGGTGTCTAGTAGGAATCAAGAAAGGCTCAATGATGAGCACCTAATCAATTACACATTTAGTGGAATGTTAATATCCACTTCTATCCTATGGAGTGCCTAGAGTGAATTGCTAACTTAGAGGGGAAAAAGAAGGTGTTTCCACAGATGGGTATTTTCTACTCCAGTGTTTCACACAGATACTAACAATTTTCTGAGACTGTGGAATGGTCAAGTCATTGAGCTGATCCAGTATAATAATTCTAAGTCAAACACAACAAAACCTACCTCTATTCATATTGGTGTGTAGGAAATCAGTAAGATATTTTGATTGTTTTGAGCAGTGCTGTCAAATATATTTGAGTAGATTAATGATGAGAGGTAAGATGAACTTGAAATATTACAAAATGGATTGCAAAAAATGCACAACTAGATTAATTTACACATACGATAAGAAAACCCTAGTAGAGAAGGGGTCCTATGTAAATACATCTGTATTTTTTCTCCAAATTAAAATAAAAAAATTGAAAAGATGGTAATATTCATTATTTGTGTGTATACATATGTCTTAAGTTTTCAGTTACTAGGAGGACCCTGTGCCTTAGTAATTGAATCACTATGGAGTATTTTAGGAGGTTAAGAATTACGCTGTCCAACCCACGAATAAGTTAGTAGGGTACAGTGATGTTACACGTGATTTTTGCTTTCATAGTTACCTTAGTTTAGTATATATTCTTAACGTCATGTCCTTTACCCAATTATAAATTGACTGCATTATCTTATCCTAACTAAAATACATCTTGATCGCTAACTTTATGCTTTTTTGTTTTGTTTTGTTTTCCAGTTTAAAAGAATGCTCAACCGGGAGCTAACCCACCTGTCTGAAATGAGCAGGTCAGGCAATCAGGTCTCAGAATATATATCAAACACATTCTTAGGTAAGACTATGATGGGATTAACTTTTTTGCCTTTTGTTTTTTATCTCTCTCTGGGCTGTGATGGAGCTTAAAAGCAAGTAGCTTTCCATATTAATTTCTGTTTTCAGAAACTGTACATTTAGTATCTCAATGTTCAGTGTTTGAGCAGAGAGATCATGTTAGATCCATTTCCTCACAGTTCATTTAGTTTGTGTATGTGGTTTCCCTCTGTGTGTAATTACAGATAAATATTCATATACATATTTTCATGTGACCTTACAACTACTATATTGTTACCGTATTAAGAAATTAATCTATAATGAATTAATTATATATTAGAAAGAATTCTTCCACTCTGTTTCCCTTATGAAAGTTACCGCGAAGAGGTTTCAGTGTGCTGGAAGCACACAAGCACACGTAACCTCATAAAATCTTGTAGGGCACGGTTCTGATACTTTGGTATTCCCTGCCTCCACATGAGTGGGTGGATGAGTATGACTAAGTCAATGTCTGAACAGACTGCTGCCAGGAGAATTTGCGCAGCTCAAGAGCTTGCATGGTGGGATGTAAGCATTAAAAAAAGCCCGACACAATATTACAAAGAGTGTGGCTCTTCCTCTATGGCTTTGCAGAGCTAAGTTTATTTTTTTTTGCTAAAACTGGTGAAAATGAATAAAACTTGGTTCCATACTGTTGATTTTGAACATGAAAGTAAACCTAATACCTCAAACATGTTTTGAGCAAAACTCTATTGGTTCATAAAGACTGTGCATGTAAGGGGAGGTGCAGCTGAAGACGTCTAAATTAGGATAACAAGTACTTTAAAAAGTGCCAGTCACATGTGTTAAGATAACATCTTGGTTTATTTGTGTGAGATACCATAGCTGGTGCTTTCTGTGTTTTTTGAAAGTGGTTTTTTTAAGTACATTTTATCCTGCTTGTCACCATATCCTACATGGATCGCTTAATGTGTCTGTTCAGTTTACCCATGATTGCAGTAGCGTGCCTGGGCGGTATGGCACAGCAGGGTTTCAGACAATAAGGGAGGGATGAGCCTCTGTCATGGAGAAGCAATATTGCACAGCTTCAGGAGCCCTGAAAGTAACAGTGTACTGTTGCCTGAGAAGATGACCCACTTAGGCTGAAAAGACTGAGATACCAGTTTCTGCTTGCTTTTACTTGAAAAATTAAGGCTCATTTTGGTAAGGAAATGCATCTGTCAGCCTTTTACATGAGACCTCATTCTTGAGTGGAAAGAAGGCTGGAGAGGCAGTCACTTCAGAGTTACTGAGCTATGGGTATTGTTTTGTGGTAACCTAGGATACTTAAAATTGTAGATACAAGAGGAATACAATGGGGAAAATACCTCATCTACAGAATTGCTGCTTAAATAGAGTATTTTCAAAATACGCAGTCTCAGTATGTAGGTTCTGAGCAACAATGTGAAAAGGGAAAATATTCTCTCCATACAAAATTTCAATGAATCTAACTAGTTAGTTTTCTAAATACATAAGTCATCTCCTGAACATCTACGGACTTTCTTACATTTGAAAGTTAGGAGCATGTCATGAGAAAACAGGTTTTCCTGTTATTCTTATTCCTATAAAAAAAAGAAGGACTGTTTTCCCAAGTAGGGCTATATGACATATATGAAGTTATTCATAATGACAACAAATATATTCCTTGTGTAAGAATTACGGCTCCTACATTGAGTGTAATAATATGCAAGGTTTTTATTTTTCAGTATCACTAACCTGTTTTCCTATGAACGTAAGATGTAAGAGAACCTGTCAATGAGCACAGCACAACCAGGGTCAAAATGGCAAGCTGTCTTTTCTGGATGTTCGGGTGGGCGCAGGATCCTTTGCCCTGTGTGCTCATAGTTACAAAAGCAGAGGCAGTCCCGTGGAATTCCTCCGGAGATCTAAAGTCGCTCAGACAGACACTTCCTTTCACTTGAGTTAGCCTGACAGCTTGGCTTATGAACCTCCCTTTGATGAGTCTAAACTTTGTGCATATGACCGAAACGGTAAACATCAAAGCACGAACACGAGTCACTGCTCCTCATCTGTTGTTGGTTTGCTCCAGTCAAGAGCTGCCGCGCTCCGCCTCCCCCTTTCCTTGGTTGTCTGTATGAGGAGAGTGGTGAAGTATGAGAGTGGTGGGGGCAATCGGGGAACTCGGTGCCGCAGGCTAAAGCTCGGTGACATTTCCACAGTCTCTTCTTCGCTGTGATTTGTTTGGAATTTGAGGTGTCCAGTAAATGCGGCTGCTAAAGGGTAATTAAAAGAAAGAAATGGAAAAAAGAAAGTAAGTGAAGAAGCAAACACAGTAACAATCTGGGAATTAGAAATGGACTTGCTACCCTCATCTGGTTTCAGTGTCTTTATTGAAAATGACCATTGCAGGAAGGGACAAATAGACATACATTTTAAGGAGCCCCAATTTTTTTTTTTTTTTTAAATTTCTTTTGTTCTAAGGTGTTTTTTAAATCGTAATTTTTTCTAGGCTCCTGTGTTAGAAACATCTGTTCTGGATTTTCCTGGGTTTGCTGGAATATTCCTTGAGGACTAGAAAAGGTGCAGGCACATTTCAGCAAAGAAGAGATAATTTGGAGGGAGTCATTAAAACTCTGTGTTGAAATATAGTCTGAATAAAAAGAACAAAATTTAATGCAAATTCCTAGCAGTTTTGGCGGGAGAGTCCTTTGTTGCACTAGCTTAGGTTTCTTTGGGGAACACGGATGTCTGCAATGCTCTACATCCCCATACTGTTCCTGCAGTGATCAGCTGGTGATGGCCTAAATATACTTTTACTCTCAGTTTAATCCTTGTCTAAAGTTTTCCTGGCACATACGTTGATGAGATATATGAAGTAATGTTGCTGATACTGCTATGGAGGCAAAACCCCACAGCAAAATGTTGGGATTTAGCAAAACGCTCCTTTTGTTGGTATTACTTACTCTGGTTGCGAGGTGCAGAAATGCACTGCATTGCTGGCGTGAACTGCTTCTGCATCCAAAGCGCTTGTAGATGTGGCTGGTAAAAGGCCTTCTGAGTTGTACAGAGTCTTAATGCAAACAGAACCAGTCCCCAAGTATTAGGTCCTTTGAGTCCTGAAAATGTTTTGTAAAGGTTTACGTGAGATACCGTTTTGATTGTTTTTGAAATACAATTTCAGAGAGTGTTTTCCCTGGAAAAGAATAAATTTTTAATTTTTTTGCAAAATAAAAGTTTAGATTTCTGTTCGATTGTAGTAACATTTTTACAATAAAAGGTTTGACCCTCTCTACAGCACTAGGGGTGCAGAAGAAGTGGAAATCAGACAGTCATAAGTCACATCTAAAGCCAGTTCAGAAATAATGAGGCAATTTGTGAAATAGAGATCTGCTTATACTGAGGTGTAGGTCTACCTTTATCTTTTCATGTTTTTATTACTCTTGATATGAAGTATCTGTTGCAAAATCTCCAAACATAAAAATAAAAACCGTGTTGTTAAGAATTACAGTATCCATAAGATGCAATTCAACAGTGAAATGGACAAAAATATTTGTAGTTCCTTTAAAAGTTACTCTCTTTTTTTTCATTCTTTTGAAGACAAACAACATGAAGTTGAAATCCCTTCTCCGACGCAGAAAGAGAAAGAGAAAAAGAAGAGGCCAATGTCCCAGATCAGTGGAGTCAAAAAACTGATGCACAGTTCCAGCCTAACTAATTCCAGTATTCCCAGATTTGGAGTTAAAACAGACCAAGAAGATGTTCTTGCCAAGGTGGAGAATATAAAAATCCTTTAATTTAAACCATTGAATTAAAATAGAGGGTGGTCTTGTCAGTATTATTCCATCCTCTGCTTATAACCATTGATTTCAAGCTGTAGCACCAAAAGCAGGTCTCACTTGAAACAGTATAAATTTGGTGAAGTGGAAGAATAACAAGTAAAATGGCCTGAATCAGGCCATAAGGGTTAATTTCCAAATGAGCAGGATTTAATCTGGAGGTGAAATGTAAATTAGCATTTGTGTATGCATTAATAAAGCTGCTTGTTCATAAATAATATCTAAGGAATGAAGAGTAAATATACCATATACTGTCACAGGAATGAAAATATATAGCAGCCCTATGTTTTTTGAAAATGCACAACTGGTATATAGCATTAGAGCTATCCTTCCAGGTCCTATTTTTAGCTGTATCATTTTACGTACATCGTTTGTGTTTTGGTTTTAGTGGCATTTCCTATGATTTTTGCACCAGCAGCTAACTAGTTGGCAATAATCTAAAACTGGCATAAAGTGATTATTCATTTAATTTTAGAGTTTTGCATTTTGAAATATGCTTGTACTTATGTTTTCAGGAATCTCCCCCTTTACTTGAAGAGTGTTTCTGAGAACCAGGGAGACAGCAGCAGAACTGCAGTATCTCTGGAGGTTTCCTCCTTGCTAAACTCTGCTGTCACTGGGCAGTGAGGTAGCAAACTGTGTCAGTCCAGCTCATTCAAGATACTGTAGAATTTTTCCCTGGAGCAATCCAGTTAAGAGGAACTCTTTCCTGCTTAGTCAATTAAAATCTGAAAAGTTGGTAGCTGCAAATTCAAATATTACAAGATTAGTAGCAGCAGCTTTCCCCCTGGCAGAGTTTAGCATATAACTTTCACAGTGGCAAGATTGGAATCTTCATGAGTCTGCTGTTTGTTGCTGTTTCAATCAAAAAACGCTGGAATTTATGTGTTCGGTTTCAATGAGTCGTTGCTTGATTCTGCTCTAGGAACTAGAGGATGTGAACAAATGGGGCCTTCAGGTTTTCAGAGTAGCAGAGTTATCTGGAAACAGACCTTTGACAGTCATCATGCACACCATTTTTCAGGCAAGTAGCAGCAGCCATGCTGCTTTTTGCTTATCTTAGAGACTTTTCTGTGCTTTGTAATCGTAATTGTTTCTCTTTTCCTTTTCTAGGAACGGGACTTGTTAAAAACATTTAAGATTCCAGTAGACACTTTAATAACTTACTTGATGACCCTAGAAGACCATTACCATGCAGATGTGGCATATCACAATAACATACATGCTGCAGATGTTGTTCAGTCAACCCATGTCCTGCTATCAACCCCGGCATTAGAGGTAAACTACGCTGAGGTGGGAACGAGGCAGGCATGAGGGAAAGGGACAAACTAAGACTCTTCTAAACTAAATATTAAAGATCTTCGTTTCTGCAATATTTTTAAAAGAAATCTTAACATCTCTTTCATGAATTGTGCTCTTTTAAAGATATTTTGTGAGGATCAAAACTTACTTACATGTAAATATTGTGCAGAAAATGTCACATCTTTTTCTTTTAAACCGTGGTTTTATAGTTGCAG
Source organism: Fulmarus glacialis (assembly GCF_000690835.1). NCBI lineage: Eukaryota > Metazoa > Chordata > Aves > Procellariiformes > Procellariidae > Fulmarus > Fulmarus glacialis. The sequence continues at coordinate 32,149 of NW_009197730.1, read as the reverse complement.
ATTTGTGCTGTCATAATCTTTTTCATTGTAACACAATGCGTAACTTGTTTCCACCATCTCATTATTAATGCTACATCCTCTTCTGTTATTATTTCCCATGTGGGATTCTCATTAACCACAGTTAGTGGAATTGCTTAGGAAAGATAGTGATAAAATGGGATTCCCTCAATAGGGAATAGGCCACTTGTTTTTTGGCTTTTTCTTTGTGCACACTCATTCTGGTCCTGAAAGGCTACTTTTGTGTTTGTTTCTCAGGCAGAGTGGAACATGTACTAGATTTTCATTGGATTATCTCTTTTTTTTTTTTTCCATAAATATTTCGAAATTGTTTGGAAAGAAAAAACATATCACATGTTCTTTTCTGAAGAATTCTCTTGTCGAAAGTGCGTAAATCTCTGAAGTAGAAGGAAGTGGAAGAAAGATGGAGATTACTTTCCTTCTTTTAAGCACAATTCAGGTCTCAGCACAGCAAACATTGATACAGCCCAGTAAATTGTTGGAAAAAGGCAGATAAAGCAAGCAGTTGAAATTTTATTAGTTCAAAAGGATTTCCCCTCACTTTCAAGGAGGGTTGCATTTTGACTCTTTTTCATAATGACCAATCTTTCATGTTAATGAATGCTTCTGCTTTACCACCTTCTTTGCAAGAGGGTTATAAGTGAACCTTAAGACTGTTGGCAGGTCTCGATCCTCAAAGACTCAGCAATTCTCTTGGCAAAGATTTTCATTATCTCAAGAAGGAAGATCAGATTACGTTCTTAAATCACCACTGGCTTCACCAAACAGCTGAACTGGTCGTCAGTAGCATTTTCGGGTTTTTTTCCAGATCAATGGCCTTGTTCTCAGCAGAGCTTTAGCCAGTAAAATAGCAATGTCTGCCCAGTGCCACTGCTGACCTACACACTTCTGAGCTGTTCTTGATCAATTATGAAAGCAATTATATAATGTGGATGCTTGCGACAACAGGAGGCTCAGTGACATGCCAGGTCCATTGCAGTCCTCTCTTCCTATCTTCCTAAAAATCCCATACAGAGGAAAAATCAGTAAATGTTAAGTAAGATGCCTTGTAGTCTGCCAACATTAGCATCATTTAGGAGATGCGCGTCTTTCAATTATAGGACAATAAGTAGGAGTTGGGCTGAAATTTTTAACTTATTTGTGCTATAGATGATCTAATAAAAGTGGATTTATTTACAGACTGAAGCTGAAAAAACTTGAGTTCTTACGGAATTTAGTGATGCTGTCAGTGTGAAGTAAGGATCGTTTTACTTTGGCCAAACTTGAAATATTTATGAAATTCTACATAATTGACTATTTTACAAAAAGTTGTGATAGCCTATGTGTAAAATCTCTTGAGACCCCTGATACATTTCAAATGTGTTTTCCTTGTTCAGATCTAGATTAAAAGTAGAGTCCTTTTTGTTGAAAACACTTTTTCATTGATTAGTGATTGTCATTTCTGTTTCATGATTTTCTAGGCAGTGTTCACTGATTTGGAGATTCTTGCAGCAATTTTTGCCAGTGCAATACATGATGTAGATCATCCTGGGGTTTCAAACCAGTTTCTTATCAACACAAGTAAGTTTGATGTTCAGTGGTTTTCTCAAAAATTTGCTGCAAGATCTGCATGTAGCACCTGAAAAATACATAGTTCATTCCTTGTTTGCTTCTATCTGTACCTTTTCTCAGTAAATAGATAGGTATTTGTATTTTAAACTGGGTATTATTTTGCATTTCTTATAACTTTAGAAATAATATACATAGTACCCTCTAGCAAGAATTACTAAGACATGAACTATAATCCTGGCACTGTTTCAATGCACTGGATGTGGTGTCTCCTGGAAATTAGTTGGTTTACATTAAATAAATAAAGTTGTAGGAGAAAAACGAAGGAAGATTAAATAAAAAATCAAAAAAAAGAAGACCACAGTTCATGGGTTTATATTGGAAGCTATGATATGACCAAAGATAGCCATACATTTTTAAGAAATATAGAAAACAAGTTTCTTTTTAGCAAACAGACTGACAGGCCTATCTCTGTCTCTCCCTGGCTGCTGTACTTGGTTTCTGATCTGCGTACTAGTGCCTCTTGGACTGAATTGCTCAGCCTGTCCCTGCAGGCTGTGGCAAACCTCTTTTTTTTTTTTTTTTTGTGTGTGTGTGTCTCTTGCTGGCACTCCATCTGTGGAGGAAAAAGCCCTAATGAAATGAGACCCTACTGTCATCTCGAAATTTGAAAGCCAGGGTATTTGTTCTGCATTTCTCAAGGCTGTTCTCTGCAGCACTGCATGAACCTCTCCCCCCTCTTTAATCTTCTACTAGAAGAAAAACACTATTAGCATCGTTGAACCTGATCATGACACATTTACTGAATGGCTTGTTGCCCCAGTGTAACCTGCTTTGATTTCAGTGGCATATGTTACTATTGTAAGTGGGGTAGCACATTGTAGGTCAGTGCAAGTTCCGTCATACAGTGTTAATTCTTTTGCCATCTGAAAACTCCTTTTATGATAACTGACCCAGAAGTACAAAAGTTGAAATAATACTAATAATCCAAGCACAGAAGAAGAAAGAGTTACAGAAATGGAAACGTACCTAGGGTTGTGTATTTGACCCATCTGGTTGCACATGTCTAGATACTGTCATTCCCACACATGGGTGAATCTATTGCACTGATGCTAAAATAGTATGACCCCAAATCAGCGATATAGTTTGAAGAAGGGAACTCCTCTTCTGACTCATTGCTGCTGTACGTTCAAGTAAGACCTCCACTCCAGTTTAGCCTGCATCTAATTTTATTTGCCTTAATGGCCTTAGGGCTGCCCTGTAGTGAAATTCAATTTGATGACTCATCTGCAAGGAGGGGGATTGGGATTGACTCTAGGTTTCTGGTGCTTTGTTCGTAACCAGTACAGTGCAGCAGTGTCATATAGGAAGAGAGTGAATCAAGCTTTGTGCACAAAACAGTGTGTCATACCTAAATTCTTAAGAGTTGGCATATATGAGTAAAGCTTTTATTTGTTTGTTTAATCAGAAATTGAATATCAGGATATATTGGTGGCTCTGAGGTGCTTGTTCAGGTTTAAGCAGGATAAGGCTGGTTGAAGGGACCAGTAGTGATACATAAAGCTTTCACTTTAGGCAGACAGTTGAAATTCGGCTAAGTTAGGAGTGATTCTGATGCTGCTTATTTAGTGACTTAGAAGAAATCTCTTGTTTTCCTCAATTCAGCTTTTGATAGAGAAGGCTTCCATGTCAATCAAGTAACATCACTAACTGGAACTGCTGTTGCCAAGCTGAAAGAGACAAAGGGATTTTATCCCTTTTGAGTTGTTCTGTGTACAAAGAAACTGTAGGGACAGAGACAAAGACCATCTAATTTAGGTCTCTCAAATCCTAGATTTTCCTAACCTCTAGAAGATCACTTGCTTCCACCTAGTTTTGTTTTCCAGTGAACCTTACAATGTACTAACATTTCACTAAGAAATATAAGAATACATTTTAAAAAGCATAATAGACTTACAGTTACTTTATGTACATATTTGCTATATTGCGGCTTATTCTTCATAATTATTCACATGTGATATTTCTGAATATTATTTCCTTATTTAAGGATTTAAAGTGTATTTACACAGTTGTCTAAAAATCTGATCCCCCTTGAATGCTATTAAAGAACAAACAAATATGGATTGTATTAGCATCGGAGGAGATGTTTGTTCAATCACTGTAACTCTGTCCTTCCAGACAAATACTCTTGAAGCTTATAATGTGTTACAAAGATTACCAAGGGGGAACTTTCTTCCATTTCCACCTCCATTACAAAGTTGAGCACATTCTAGCTCTGTGTGTAGCTCCAGCCCTTCCAAAGTGTTTTGGCAATGTTGAGTGTTTTGAAGTTGGGTCTCATGAGAAGGCTGTTTGAAAGGAAAATAAACTAGTGTCTGTTGTCTTTGTAAGAAAAATAACAAATAGGCAAGCTTTGTAAATGTTCTGTGAAAGATGAAAGAGAGATCATTTGACAAACTCACTTTCTTTTTCCTGTTGCTATTATGGTTTTGCTGCCATTGGGATGAGGAAAGGTAGAGGAAGGGTTTCAAAAGATCGATGTATTCAAGACAGGAGAGGAAGACAGCAGGAGAATGGATAATGAGACTAATGAAATCTGAAGAGCAGAGCTTTTACAGGCACCCCGCTGAGCCAGAGGGATTTTAAAACAAAGCTGCTGTAAAAGAAGATAAAGAGAACAAAGTGTAGAATAGACTGACGTATGGTTAGATTTAGGGTAGAACAGCTGTAATAAATAGAAGTCAATATCACGCATGACAAGTGTGATTGCAAAAAAGTATTTGTTTTTTATAACAGATTTGTTTGCAAGCTGTGTCTTAAAACATACGCAAGCTGACTGTGGTATCCCCAGGTAGAATCTAAAGCTGTGCAGAAAATTGTCGTAACTGCTTCTATTTGTCAGAGCTGGCTGTTCAGCCGGTCTAAGCAGGAGAATGCAGATGTTGTGTGTGTACCTTAGCACAAGCATTGCTAGGAAGGTATAGGTTATTCTCACAGCCATATGGAGTGACCGAGTTAAGAATACTTCTGTTGGAGAAGGCAACGTTACGGCATCAGGCGTTGACCACACTCAAGTACGAGGCAGTATCATGTGGCTTGAATTTTCAAGCCACATGACCTTCCAAGAAAAAGACCAGGGGCATAACTGTTACCATCCTACCAGCCTCCTCTCAAAATATCCAATTGTCACGGACTAATGACCCGTAGGCCTAATTGGCTAGGCATCCGAGTGCCTTAGCTAACTGCAGAAGGACATGGTTTGAAAATCAAGGTGTGTCCTCTCTGCCTGACCTGCAGCAAAGCTTCAGGTTTGTATTCCCAGTCTGAGTGCTGGATAGCTGCAACTTGACTTAAACAATGGAATTTTAGTAGTTGTGATGGGAGGGAGGCATGAGAAGAGAGAACATCAGACTGTGTTTTAGTTTAGGTGTGTTTATGCATATAATATTTCTCATGTGACCTCATGCAGATATGAAAATGTATTCTGAAAAATACCTTCCTTGTATTTTTTTCTAACGTGCCACTCCAGGCACGTGTACATGCTTCACTGCAAAGTGTTTTCTTTATTTTCCTCAACGTACTTTGACTTGATTCGTTAAAATGTTCAGTCATTAATTCTGTAACTTTGATACTGTGTGAACTACAGGAACTCTGTTTCTAAAAGTTCGTCTGTAAATCTTGTTATGAATGTAGTGAATTTGAAAAATCTTAAGGGATTTGGTAGAAGCATAGGCTTTAGTAACGTTCTGCCCTGCGATTGTTATTGCAGATTCTGAACTTGCCTTGATGTACAATGACTCATCAGTACTGGAGAATCATCACTTAGCTGTGGGCTTCAAGCTGCTGCAGGAAGAAAATTGTGACATTTTCCAGAATTTGACCAAAAAACAGAGGCAATCATTGAGGAAAATGGTCATTGACATTGTGAGTTCTGCTTGAGAGTCCCTCTTCCATTGTGCTAGGAAATTGAATAATAAAGCACAGAAGCATTTTATGATAAATTACGTGTCATTAGACCCATAACCAATGAAGTAAAAGATTGAAGTTTTATCGTGTCTTATCCAAACATGAATAGTGGGTTCTTTTCAGTTTCAATAACCACCTATACCTTTTTAGAACGTCAATCCTGCTTCAAGCTGTTTTTGTACTGACATGTATGCCATTTCATCATCACAGTTAGAAATTTGCTACTGAATTGATAATGAGTTTAGGCTGATCAGATCATTCTGAACAATTCTGAACAATCATTTTGTCATATTCTTAAAATAACCAAAATGAAAACTTACTATTGTGGACACTGATGACATACAGGACTCAGACTTTTATAGTGTATTCAGACACAGGAGTTACGGGTTCCTCCCGAACTGTTATTTATGCGTTCAAAGATTTTTTTAAAAATCAGTAGAATAATTTATGTAATATTCATTTATTTGTTTATTTCTTTCAAGGTACTTGCAACAGACATGTCTAAGCATATGAATCTATTGGCTGATTTAAAAACTATGGTTGAAACCAAAAAAGTGACTAGTTCTGGTGTCCTACTTCTTGATAACTATTCAGACAGGATTCAGGTAAGAAAATTCATCTGCACATGGTCACTTGTATTAACTTATATTCTTAGTAACGTTGGCCTGCCCATTCTCCAGCATGGGTTAGATCAGCTGTCCATTCTCACACCATGACTCACTACCTTCCCTCTACTCCTTATGTTTCCTGCCTGTGACATACTCTGTTAGGTACTGAGTGACTCTCTCTGAGAGAGTAACGAGGTGCTAGAGTACTTCTGGACAAAATGAGGCTTTGGCCTTCCCTTCATATTATCAGCACCTGACTGGTCTTTCTCTCTCTCAAAGATTTTCTGTCCCTTATACAGGCAGAAGCAGCAGAAGCGAGGTAATTCATGGCTATTACTGCAAGTGTGAAAAACACCCAAGCGCATAATTTTTTGCTGTTTAGAATAAATCTTGCACTGCATGTATTTTCAAGATTCTGTTTCACAGCCAGCAAAAGTGTAAATGGAAAAGGAGCTGTTTTTCTCCAGTGTAATAACACCACAGGTGTTCAATCTATTTTAGGTTCTTCAGAATATGGTGCACTGTGCAGATCTAAGCAATCCAACCAAGCCACTCCATCTCTACCGCCAATGGACAGACAGAATAATGGAGGAATTTTTCCGTCAGGGAGATCGGGAAAGAGAGAGGGGAATGGAGATAAGTCCCATGTGTGATAAGCACAATGCATCTGTAGAAAAATCACAGGTAATTGATTTGAGTAGGCAGTTGAATAACACAGTGTGACATTTTAACAGAAAAGGATGGTCCATAGCCATGTTTTGGTTAATTTCTGAATGCACTATTTCCGTTTTTTCCTCCCAGTTAATTAATTCAGCTCCTGAGTAGTAAGTGAGGGGAGCTGAGATTTTTGCTGTGAAAACATAGTGCATGGCAGTGTGTTTGCTGAAGGGATTCCATCGCTGTCATGATCTAAAATGAAGCATACATATCAAAAGAGAGTATTGTACAGCTGTTCATTAGGGTTTCCTTCAAAAGCAGAATTAAATATAAAGCAGCTTGTTGGCTCACTAGATGCAGTGGAGTCGTTTGGAATGAACAGTTCATTTGAAAACAAATTCTTTCCAAATCCTTATCCAATATCCTGAATCAGACTTTTGAAATGTAAAAGATCCTATTTACTAAATAAACCAGTATGGTTTCCTTTCAGCCACCTTTAAGGGTAGTGCATCTAGTGTCTCTTACTAGCATTATATTTCTCATACTTTGCATGACTTACAAACATAGTTGTTTATTTCTTTGTGAATAAGAGCTCATCCTAATTTTGTATCATTTGAAACAGGTGGGTTTTATAGACTACATTGTTCATCCTCTGTGGGAGACGTGGGCAGATCTTGTTCACCCGGATGCCCAGGATATCTTAGATACACTGGAGGACAATCGAGAATGGTACCAGAGCACAATCCCTCAAAGTCCCTCTCCTGCACCTGATGACCAGGAAGAGGGTAGGCAGGGCCAAACTGAAAAATTCCAGTTTGAACTAACACTGGAGGAAGACGGTGAGTCAGACACCGAAAAGGACAGTGGAAGTCAAGTAGAAGAAGACACCAGCTGCAGTGACTCCAAGACTCTTTGCACCCAGGATTCAGAATCCACTGAAATTCCTCTTGATGAGCAAGTAGGGGAGGAAGAGGAGGAGAACCAGACAGAACCTTGTGTGGTAGAAGACCATTCTCCTGACACGTAACAACGAAGATGCAGTCTCTTTCTCTCTTGCCCTCTCCCTTTCTTTTCCTCTTTTTCTCTGTTTTGTTTTGTTTTGTTTTGTTTTTATTAGGTAATGGTATCCAAAGTGTATGTCATATGCTACAGCCATGGTCACAACTCGCTGTCATCTGCCAGGACGTTTGTTGATAAAAACTGACCTTGATGACTCAGTTTGGCACTCAGGAATATTGTAACCAGAATTTTCACCTCCATGGCATCAGAAAGCAGGGGGGAGAACATTCATAAACTACATTTTAATAAGCTCTCCATTTGGCAGATTTGATTAAATAAAGCAGATGTTTTCAGAGGAGTACCACCTGCCAACCGAATGCTGGTATGCTTTGATAGTTTTTGAATTCATTGTATTTCACAAGCAAAGCATTGGATAATGTTCATCATGAGAGGAAAAAGACAGAAAATAAACTGAGGTTCCTACTGGAAAACAAATGCACATAAATGATGAGACACAACATGATTCTGTTACCAATAGGAAGATGAGCTGTGGAAATTGCTTAATTTTCTAATTTCAAGTCTTCCTGATACGTGACTGAAAAAAGTGTGACCCAGAGGGTTGCACTAACCTCTGCATTTTGTATAATATGTAAAAGAGAGATCTTTTGTAGAGCTTACTTTTATTATTAAATGTACTGAGGTATTATATTTAAAGAAAAACACTTTCAGACTGCATCTGCCACTGGTTATTTTTTTTTCCAAAGAGTAACTTGCAAGTTTTCAGTACAAATCTGTGCTACACTGGATAATAGTTCTAGGTTTTTTTCCTTTCCTTCTTTTTTTTGCACCTTAGAATCTCATGGTAATATTGAGCTGTAAAAGTCTACTATTTTATATGTTAGTGAGTTCCATGAATATCCTTTCTGTTACATAAAACTCTTTCAGTATGATGACTTGTTTGTTTGTCTTTTTATCACAATTTTCCCAAATTTATTAGAGGAACTTAGGTTGTACTTTTGCCCTCATAGTGGCCTGATTCTGCCAATTCTGTCTTACTACAAGAAGTGATCCCAGTGAAACCAGCTGGGACCACTAAGATAAGGATTTGCAGGACTAGAGCCTGTAAGAAAGGTAATGAATTGTCATCTTAATACAAAAGCAGCTCTTCTGCTATACCAATAAAATTCGTCCCTCTGAAAATGGTTTCCAGACCATTTTTGTCTGGGAGCTATAGACTGCTTAATTAGAATGGGCCAATACAATGTATGGAATATTCTTTCTGGCGAAAAAAGCATTAGTGTAGTATTTCCAATTTTGACTCTTTTAATAACTTTTTATCTGTGTCAGCTATCTAGTTAAACCATTTGCTAATCTGAGATGTATACGACATAAAAATAATGATTAGCATTATTTTTTCATGTCTTTGTTGCAGGAAGAGCCAGGTCAGACTTTTCTTTTTATGTTTTTAAGGAAATGAGCAATGCATCATGAGAGTTGTAGTTTACTCCACATTATTTCAATCTCAGATCTTTTAATCCTTCATCCAGCTTGTGCTGAGGGAATCCTCCTTTTCAGTTTGGTTGGTACTGAAAGCTTCTGTAACTTGGAAAGTTAAAGGGAGGTAGGAGTTTGTATTTGTCATTTTCCAGTCCTGTTGTTTGGTCACATGAAAGAGGAAGGAATTTTATTTCCTCTGCTTTACTCTTCGTTAAAATTGTAGTTTTGAGGGTAGAAGATGGGAAATAGTTGCCTAGGGAAGCTAGCAGACTCCTACTCTGTAAAATTCTGGTAAAATGACAATACCAAGATGATTTCTTAACAAAAGATAGCAACAGCCATTATTTCCCCTTTGGATTCATTTTGTAGTAAATTTGCAGATATGAATACAGGGGTTTTTTAAAGTGTCTGAGATCTAGAATAAAAACCTGTTTGAAAACGATTGGCTAATAACTCAGCTTTTAAATGGATTTTGCATTCTTCTATGTCCAGGTCATAGTTTTGTCTACCTTTAGCCGACACAGGGCCTTAGCACAGAAGATGCTGAAGGAGGAAAGAGAATGAAGAGAACTCATGGGGTTTTTTTGGTTTTTTACTCTTTTTCTTGTTCTTCATCATTTCTTCCTGTACTTGATCCATCTAAAAATCCTTTCAGTCCCCAAGAGTGCCTGGAACCTTAATACTGGAAAAGCAATATAAATTCCAAAATAACCAATAGGGACCTGAAAAGGTTTTGTTTCTGCACTAATTGAAAGTAAATGAAAAGAATAACATCATATTGTGAGATATAAACCCATACATGTGGACAATCAAATAATAGAAAATTACATCATTTCTTAGAGCCGGGGATATAATGCACTGTACAATCTTTTTTTTCCTCTTTTGCCAAAGTGTGTTTTAGTATTGCACACTGCTTTAAAACAATACAATTTACAAGTGGCTTTTTGTGTTCTGAATACTTTTGCCATAAGAAAATGCAGTGAGTGGGTATTGAGTGGGGGAAAAAAGAAAATTCTCTTTGCTTATAACTTTAGCTTGCAAGTTACTGTACTCAGTAATGCTGTATTTGAATTCTTAAATTGTTTTGTGTCATTATTAAAAACAATAATGAAAGAATATAGATAGAACAAATAGCATTCAGAAGTTTAAAAAACTTGAATGAAATGGATTTTACAGAAAGCTTTGACAGTTCTTTTCAAATGCATTATTTATTTGTGCCATGCATTTTTCTCACCAAATGACCTTACCTGTAATACAGTCTTGTTTGTCTCTGTTTACAACCATGTATTTATTGTAATGTACATACTGTAATGTTAATTGTAAATTATCAGTTCTTATTATAACATCATCCTTTTCAGGGTGGTGTTGCTATATTTGGAAACTCTTGGTGAGAGAATGATTATTGTGTATACATATTCCTTGTACATTTTTTCTCCTGTAATATATTCTATGTCACCTTAGAGCTTGTTTATGGAAGATTCAAGAAAAGTATAAAATACATAAAGATATATCAATAAAAAAAGCTGCAGGTCTTTGGTCCCAGGGCTGTGCCTTAACTTTAAACAATATTTTCTTCTGTTTTGCTGCATTTGAAAGTAAGGTAGCTGTGGGGATAGGGCTGGGCATTTCTACCATATTTTTAGATGCTAACTGATGGGATTACTCGTACGAGCTAATATGCATGATACTGCAGTGAGCTTTCATTCATGACCCTTCTGGAAGTTCAAGCTTTTCCAGGCTTCTGGCAATATAATTGTTGTATTGCCTCTCTGATTATCTTTTTACAGGCTGCTATCAGGGATTATTGCAGCCATTTTTCGCTCCTAAAAAAAATAAAAATTGGTGCTGTATTTCAGTACTGAATTGCACTGAAACAGCTTTGGAAAGCATCTGTAATAAGCATTTGATTTTAATGCATATTGGGAAATGGAATAATTGGAATTAAAAGGGTATAATTCATACACTTTTACAATCGTCTGTAATATGCCTTTTTTATTTAGTTGCACAAATTATCACTGTATAAGCAGAATCCATGAAGTAGGACAAAAGACAACTTTAATCTTGGAAATGCTTTCCAACACCAATATTAGTGTTATAAGCAGCCAAAGTTTTATTTTATATAGATGTATCTAAAAGGCTTTTTACAGGTGTGTATAGCATAATGCACTAGATCTACAGGAGAGTGGTAAACCTTTAGATCTTTTAATAACACTAGTATTAGGTTTGCAGGTTGGACTGAGCATCTCTTGCTGCTTGACTTGTCACGTTGCTCCAGACTACTTAGAGCTGATATCAATGAATTTGCCAGAGCGAGGTAGATACCTCTCTTCCATTCCAGCGATGCCCAGCCCACGTAGCATACGACAGCTTTGTGAAAGGAGAGATTCTTTTTCAAGGAAAAACAGAGCCTCCTTTTTGACACAAACTGTAGATTTTAGCAGCCCTGGCCCAAAGTAAATAGATTGCTTTTGTTTTAAACGGTAAAAAAGGGACACTATAACAACAGAAATCTGAACAATTTTTTGTTATTGTTTTAATTTGATTTTTCCTTTGGGTATGTCTTGAGAGTGGCAACTTGTGTGAACATTGCACATGACTATTCTTTCACTGGTTTCTTAGCCTCTCTTACAGCCTATGGGATAGTACTGTACGTCAATATCTTCATATGAAATTTTATATGCAATGGAAATAAAAGCATGGGTTGATTCTGCCTAATTACTGTATTTGATTTTCTTTTGCAAGTTAAGGTTTTTTTACATACATCCCATAGTTGTGACATCTTAAGAGAAAGCATATTTCCAGAATAATTTGATTACCCTATTTTTGTCATCATACTGTTTTGCATAGATAATACAAAATAAATGTGGGGGCAAATCAGAAAAGTCAATCAAATGTCGTATTTCATAAAGAAGTCTAATCCACAAAGGCGCTATACAGTTGTATAGACAGCCATTCAATCTCAGTTTTCAGGAAATTTTACCATTGGCTTCAGTGGCAAAAGCAGCCTAATCTGAGAAAATAAAACTTTACCTTTAAAGAAACTAGAAGACTACGGATTGCCTAGAGAAGCCATACGCTGGGATACCACAAAGAAAAAAGAAAAAGAGTACCATAGTTAAATATTGACCAGACAATCTCAGCTCTAAATGGATGGTAAAAAGAAATTGTTTTTTAAAATAAAATTCATAAATGACAGCTCTTGTCTTGAAAAAAAAATGTGGTCTTAATGCAGGTCCAGCTCTTGGAGGTGACTTTCATGCACCTCTCCTTGATTAGAGTGAGGGTTTTGTTTGGGGGGTTTGTTGTTTGTTTAACTGAAAATAGTTTCTGATTGAGTACAAGAAAAATTCTAGGTCCATTTTTTCCTTAAGTCTCTTAGATCCTTGTCTGGGATTAGTTTGCAAGGAGTACCAATCCTTAGGACTCCTTTTTAATCACACCTTGGTGCAGAAGAGGCTGGTAAATGCTGTGCTGGGAAGATGAAGGATGCTGCATTGAGCACAGCGGGGCAGATAAACCAGGTGATGCCTGTTGCTCTTCGCAGGCTCATCCTCACAGGTTCCCAGCGGCCCTAATGGGAAAATGGTTTGCGTAATAGCCTAGTGGCTATTACGAAGAGAAGCAGGAATCCCAAATTCATGTTGGCACTACTAAAACCTTTTCAGTAAGGAGCTCAGGTACCACAGCTGTGCATGCGGTCAGCCTGAAGCTGGCAGGATTAGCCCACTGCTTCCTACATCCTCTGGCAGTACTTCATCAGTCTCTGCATGGCAATAATGAGTCAGAATAGCCAAGTGAATTTCAGAGCAAAACCAAAATGGATCCCCTGTTTCACTGCAACCAGCTGCTGCTATAGGAGTTGAATGTATTTTTGAATGAATGACTCTTCTGTTTCCTAATGAGACAAATAGTCTGAATAGCTGCAGCTCTGTTTGCTTGATCTCTCTGCTGCATTGAAAACAAAAGTCACAGCTGCTAGCACACATAGTGTTTACTGGGATGACCACCCCAGTTTCTCTACCAGCTGTGAATAATTTTGCTTGTTTTGCCAGGAAAAAAAAAAAAAAAAAACCAACATGAAAGTTTAAAGATGTTATAAAAGCTTTTAGTTAGTTCAATTTAGTTTAGCCTGCAGCGTAAAGAAAACCTCCAACTTCCTCCTGTCAAACTGGTTGAGAAATCTGCAGAAGTAATAAAGGGGGATAGGAAGTCCAAACAGAAATCAGAGTGACAAATTGGGAGCAAAACTTGGGCAGGGAGAAATACCCTCCAACTAAAATAATTTCATCTCGTCAAAGGCAATCATCTTATGGTTTGGATATGGACATTAGAAGAACTGAGTTTCAGTTTGATTCTGTCTCAGTTCCCCAAGTACAAAGCTGTGTATTTTTTACTTCTCACAAAGCAAGTATTTTGATGTCCTTGGAGTTCCTGTGGTAGTAAGAACTACATATGTATTTAAGGTGGACATTTAGACAGCAAAAAATTATTTGATACAATACAGAGTTTAGCACAGCTTTAAAGACTGAAAATGTGTGATGACTCGCTCTGCTAAACTAGACCTTAGCATGGGAGAAGGAGGAGGATGACGACATCGTATCTGGGTAAACAGCCCTGAGTGAGAGGGAGAAGATCCTGGACTTGTGGCCCCAGATAGCATTAACTGATGCTGGTGCTGATGGTGCTGTGCAGACAGCAAATGCAGATCAGAAGCTCAGCTGTCACGTTGCATGGTTACCTCCAAACATTGAACTTCTCACCCCCACCAGCCCTTACCCTGTCCTCCTCCAGCATCCATGGAGTTCAGATGCCTACATTATCAGCATCTCTAATATGCAGCAGAGACCATTGTTTATCTGAAGAAGGCTGAAAAAGAAAATACACGTTATGCAGCATGTAGTAATCAAAGTACAGTTGGCATGTGTGTTGTACATGTGTACATGTGTACACGTGTTGGCCTATGGCAAATGCCTATGAGCCATCATTACGTGGGGCGAGACAGAAACAGTTAAAGGTGGCTTAAAAACTTCAATACCTTCTGATAGTTGAAACTCCCCAGGAGACTCTAAATCTCTTAACTTAAGTTTTCAAAACTTTGACTGGCTGCCGTGTTGACCAAACTAAGAGCTGTGCATTCTCAGACTGTGGTTAGCAGCTTACATTGGCTGTCCTGACCGCGGCCAGGGATAGACCTCCAAAACTGTGGTGTTGGTTGATAGAAAGCCTACTTGATACACGGGATCACTTGTGTGCAGAGACACTGAGCAGTGCCCCTCTTCTGATGGAAAGAGCAGCACCAGCCGATGTAGAGCTTCCTTTATAATCCAGTTGGCTGTGGACCTCCACTGGCACCTGGGTTTGTTACAGGGCCCCACATAAAGCAGTTCTTGGTTTTAGGATCTTTGCCGTGATGTGGAAAGAGAACAGAAGCGCTCTGTGGAGTTTTAAAATTGTTTGTGTTTATTTATTGCATACCACAAAGACAAAGCTTGCAGCAAACAAAGAAGCAGCCGTAGCCCTGCTTCAAAGCAATCTTGCTTGCTCTCTCGCTTTCTCTCTCATTCCCTCCCATAAGCTGGGGTAGTATGTTTCTAATAACCACATGCATCTGGGGATAAAGAATGTGGGACACATTTATCAGGTGAGAGACTATCAAGGAATCAGTGATACAGCATGTGTGCGATGATAGGGAAATGTCCCTTACAAAGCTGTGCCTGTGAAAGGGCTAAAAAAATCCTTGAGAAGCAGTAAATAGGAGACTATTTAAACAACCTTTAGTATTGCTAAGGATGTTATTGGAATCACGATGTTCAGGTTTGGCAGTGATGCTTGGAGATGCAGTTTGAGGGGAAAAAAAAAACGCAATGGAAAAATAAGTTAACAACCTGGAATCTTGCTGTCTAGCGGGATTCAAGGAATATGACCTATTTATCTTACCCAAGAGAAGGTTAAGATATGGTTTGATCACGTGGGGACAGAAATGTGATAGTCCCTCAGTCCATCTTTTTGTCTGGCAGGCCAAGCCAGCTGCTGGCAAGGGAGCCAAATCACTGGAAGCTGATGTGCGACAAACTCAGGCTGCAGAAGCTGTGTCAGCTGGTTTCATTCACAATTTGTGCTTGCAGGTACCTCGCTGGGGACCAGGACCTGGGGAAACGTCACCGTTACAAGTGAGCGATGTGCTGTGTGTGCTGGGAGGCACACACACTGCTTACTGCCGCAGGTCCTACCCTTAAAGGTATTTAACACATGCAATTCACTTTGGTTTAGCTTTGCCTGAGAATGGGCTGGTCCTTTGTGCAAATGATGGGGGGGAGTGTGGGGTGAAGGAGAGGGAAGTGCTCTTTGGAAGGGCTTTTTCTATTACAGTAATTTTCAAACCATAAAGCAGTCGGGCTATTTATTGCAAAATAGCAAAGTATTTTCTTTGCAAGCAAAAAGCTTTCTGTCTCTATTTCTAGTGACAGCCTCCAGTCTAACCTCATATGCTTGCTTAACCTTCTGCATTGTTCGGCGCCTTCCCCACATGCTTGTAGGAAGGAAAGGACACCGCAGGATTTAGGGGTGCTGGCAGTCATGTTCCTCCTAATGCCAGTGTGAGGTCCTGGGCTTGTGAGCTGCTGGGGAGGGGAGATGGGGCTGCAGTGCTCTGACCATTGCATTGTGCTGTTCACAGCAGCGGTTGTGTGTCACCCTGCGTTAGCAGCACAGCGTTGGCCCTGTTTTCCTCAGCTGAACTGAGACAGCGGCATGTAATTGCACATATGCCTCTCCCCATTTTCTTAATGAGCACAGCCCTCATCAGCCAGGCTGCCAGTTGGGTAAGGGCGTCCAAAAGGACCGTGCTGGTCTGCTTTTTTCTCTTACCCAAACATATATTTGGGTTTGGGTTGCCTTCTCCTCCCATTGTCAGGTAGCTAAGTTTGATGGGGTTGGTTCACTGTGGTGGTCAACGTGGCTGTGTCCAGCCAGCAGAGAAGACACCTCTGTCGCAGGAAGGGATGGGTGCAGTTCGTGGAGGCAGGCTCCTGCTTTCTGCTGTTGCGTTATGACTAAGCTGCGTGCACAGATGTGTGTGTGTGCATTTTGAAACCTGTGTCTTTCACTTCTATGTACATCAGATAACTTTGCACTTGGATGGCCTCACCAGCTCCTGGAGCTTGTGCTTCACGTACCGCTGTTCCCCCATCCCTAAGAAGGCAGTTACATCTTATTCAGGAGCTCCAAAGCCTCCCTCATGCGCTCAGTGCTTAGACACTGCCCACAACCAATAACTGAAGGACGGCCTGGCCCCTTTCCCCAGTTTCTCGCTCTCCAGGTGACACCGTGCCAAAATCCCTGCAGGAGGGAGCACTGCACCGCCAGCGCTGGAAGAAACTCTTCCTGGCCGGCGGGAGAGGAAAGTTTTGCAGTTTGTCCAGAGACGTGCCAGAGCACTGTGCTGGGCTGCGTGATGATGCGTGGCGTGACGGCATCCCACCCCGCACGCTCCCAGGGGCTCCTTCTCAGTGGGAGATGGACACTTGCCATAAGACAACCGCACATTTCTGTGCGTCACAGAGCTTACGAGGCTGGTTTTCTTCTGCTCTGGTGGTTTTTCTGAAGTCGTAAGCTCCCGGCTGAGCCTACCACTGCACGGGTAGATACATGTGGGGGTTTTCTCCCCCAGCTGGCTGTTTCTCTTCATGAAACTATTAGAAATTTAGGCCCTTAAATGTGGTAAAATTTGGCTATGGGTTCAAAAGTTAGATGACATCCATGTAGGCAGCTGGTGTTGGTGCGTGGGCTGTGTTTCCTGGCAGCGGGGGGGATGGGGACTTCACTCCTTACAATTAGCAGCCGTCTCCTGGACCCCAGAGGAAAGAGCTGCTTTTCCGGAGGCATCATCTCCCTGGCAAGTACTGTCCATTAAAGAAGCATGATGGTTCCCGGTGCATCCCAAATACAAAAGCAGTGGCAGATGCCCTTCTGGGGGGCTGTGCCTCCCACCCCCCAGGACCAGTGGCTGCGGGAAGGGGCACAGTGCCGCATGGAGCGGGGAGAGATACAGGGCAGTGAGTGCTGCCCTCTGGTACGCTTCCATTTAATTAAAAAAGTTAGTGTCTGAATGTAGAAGGAGAATGATTAGGATACAGTAGGTGTCAGCTAGTGTGTTTTTTCAGGAGAAGAGTATCTCTGTAAAACCTCCAGTTTTGCTGAAGGTTACTCATATAAGCTAGCCTCAGGTACAATTAGCTAATGAGATCTCATTGAAACCTATCAAAAATGGTCTGTCTGGGATTGCCTTGAAGTCGAGTATGAAACCCTCAGGGAAGCGAGGAAAGGGAAGGGAGAAATGTTACAAAGAAATTTAGAGAAAAACGGGGAAAAAATTATGAAAATGAGATTATTGCCATCTGGCTGAGGGGTTTGACACTTCTTAGCAGAGATACAACATTCTGCTGTGTCCTCTCATCTCCACAGTCCTCCGGTGCTGTAGGCACCTGGGTCTTCATGCTGAAAAGCTGTGGAGGGGCTGGCGGGGACTGAGGACAGAGAGGGAGAAATGGGAGGAAACCACGGAAAAAAGCCTCACTCGAGGAATGTCTCAACCACAGACACTCTGCTGCTCTGGAAAGGGTTAAAGAGCTAGCAATCTCAATCAAAAAACCCCACTGTGATCAGAGGCTGTTATGTACCAGTGCGTTGGCCTGCACAGTTGCTCTCTTGCTCAGGCAGTGCTGCAGCAGACGTGCCCGGGCTCAGCCAGAGTAGCTGCTCGTTGCCAAATGCAACACATAGGCTGGGGTGCCAGCTGCTCTGAAGTCATCGGAGGGACGGGTCACCCGGAAAACCGCCAGTGCCCTGAGGCTGACCCCCAAAAGTCTCCCAGGTGGTGCCGGCAGCAGCCGCAGCGGGAGGGAAACCTGCTGCGCTCTCGTGGGTCGCCCTGCAGCATTGCTGCCCCCGCTGCCCCCTCGCCTGGAGCTGGCCAGCACAGACAGACCACTCTGTAAATTTAAAGGGTCTTTAAATCCTACTTCCCAAAATGGGAGTGGGGTGCAGTGGAGCCAGGCACCTTTGCAGAGCAGGTCCGGGAGGTCATGGGGCACCAGGGGCTGGCCCTTCATCTTGCTGTAACCTGCCTCATGAACAAACTCAGGCTTTTTTATCTCTTAATTAAGGGATCCTCAGAGGCCCTGTGCTTCCCTCGCCTCTAACAAGCAGTTACGTTGCTGTGCGAGCCTTGCTGCAGGTGTCAAGGTTGTGTTTCTATTGTGTGCTTGTTTCCTCCTCCTGGGGAACTTTCACTTCACCTTAGATGGTGCGCTCACCTTTTCTCACCTACCACTATTAGCTACAGCAAGAGGCACAGATTTTGTTTACTTCTCTTACACACCCAGCCATCCTTTCCAGAGCTTTGGCATAAGAGCGGCTGTGCAGATCTGCAGATGTGCTCTCCCCTTTGGCTGTGACGGAAGACAATGCAGCCAAGCCCCGCTTCCCCACTGTATTAATTATTAATGAAGCTGAACACTGGAGCAGTTCAGCTGAAGCAGCATATAGGAGAAAGGAGTGATTCATACCCGCTCTTGCTAATGCTTTCAGAGTAATTCGCTGGATTTCCAGTGACCCACAATTAAATCCCCCTTCCCTCCCCTTTTTTTAAATCAGGCACAAAACTTTACCCTATTAGAGGAAATTTCAATTTATCAGAGGCAGAGTTGTCTGTATATGACTGCATCAGGCCACGTACAAACCAGCCCCACTGAAATGCAATATGGGGTTTTGGATATGGAGCCTGTTTCAAAGGGATTTTTTTTCAACTATTGATCTGTTTTTCACAATAATATGCTGCTCTATACTGAAATGAATGTGTAGAGATTGGCATGTGCCCAAAGCAGCATTTCCCATCTGCTATGAACACACAAAATACCATCAGGGCAGCCGGTGACCTGTCCTCAGAAAGCGGTGAGAACCCACTACCTGCTACTGAGTAGCTACTGGGAGGGGAAGGGGAGGCACTGGGATTTCATCTCCATTGTCCCTGAATCCAGTACAGCAGAGGAAAGCTTGGGTACCCCCGTGAGGATACCTTTTGCTAAAAGGAGCCAAATCCTAACATCTGTTCGCCAGGAAAAAAAACACCATTAGTGCTGCCAGGGAGGGCTGTGACTACAAGGAGAGCTGCAGGACTCTGCAGAGAGGCAGCAGAAAATTTCCCAAATGTATCTAAAAATAAACCTCCAGGCTTTTAATGTTGGCTGGGGATAAGCAAGAGTACAGGTAGCCCAAAACCTCCCCCTGCTCGCCACACCACCTGTCGTGGTTTAACCCCAGCCAGCCGCTAAACACCATGCAGCCACTTGCTCACCTCACCCCCAGTGGGATGGGGGAGAGAATTGGGAGGGCAAAAGTGGGAAAACTCATGGGTTGAGATAAAAACAGTTTAATAATTGAAATAAAACAAAGTAGAACAGTAGTAATAATAATAATAATAATAACAACAACAATAATAGAATATACAAAGCAGACGATGCACAATGCAACTGCTTGCCATCTGCCAACCGATGCCCAGCCCATCCCTGAGCCGAGATTCCCCCTTCCCGGACCACGCCTCCTAGTTTATATACTGAGCATGATGTCATATGGTATGGAATACCCCGTTGGTCAGTTGGGTCAGCTGTCCTGGCTGTGCTCCCTCCCAGCTTCTTGTGCACCCAGCAGAGCATGGGAAGCCGAAAAGTCCTTGACCAGTGTAAGCACTACTTAGCAACAACTAAAGCATCAACGTGCCATCAACATTCCTCTCATACCAAACCCAAAACACAGCACCACATGAGCTACTAGAAAGAAATTTAACTCTATCCCAGCTGAAACCAGGACACCACCCCCAACTTATCCCCGCACAACATTGCCGTTGCACTCGGTTGTGATTTCGACCGCTCACCAAGCAGGAAGCCCTGAGGACTTTGGCAGCCCATCAGCCTGCCAGAGAAACATCCTGCATTGCCACCCACGCTTCCTCACACCTGGCAGCTTGTGCAAACAGCCCATCTGGAGCAGACAAGCTCCAGCACTGCCCCCGCAGGCGTCCCAGGGGAAAACAGCACCGGGGCCTTGCCACCATCCCAGCTGGCGGAGTGCCGGGACCAGCAAACCCAGCAGAGCAGAAGGCCTGAGGCTTGAAGCCACCTGAGTCAGACACAAGGGCTGAATGGGATCTGCAACAATATATTTTAAAAGGGTATCCCTATTAGTCTCTCTGGACAACTGCGGCCCAGTGAGACGCACCAGCAGGTATTAATATTTACTCAGGTAGGGCTTGCGCAGGGAACTTTGGTGGGGAAAAAAGGGACAATGCTATCAAATGTTTCTAATAAAGCTTGAGTTTGAGAGTTGCTTTGCCTACCTGCAGGGGGAAAAAACAAACTATGACTAGTTCAGTTACAAGTCATGCTGCTGAAGGTTTTTTCAGCTTGGACAGTCTAATGCACAAACTGTTTGAATACTAATGGTGTTCATTAAGACTGTGGAGGAGGGCACTAGGAGACAGCCTGGGTCTTACGGCTCCTGCGGGACAGCTCCTGTGGCCCTGCTGGGGACACTGCTTGGCACCACATTTGCCCTGGCCTTGCAGTGCCGTTGGGTGTTGCAGCAAACAGCATAGAGCCTGGAGCAACTCCCCAACTCGTGCTGGGCATCTCTCGGGGAGGGCTGGTGGATGGGGCAGGGCAGTGCAGGGGGCACAAAAAAAAAAAAAAAAAGGAAAATACAGCCCAAGTGCCCGGGTATAACTGTGGCTTGGCTCAAGGAAGCCCAGCAGTGTCAAAACTTGTCAAGGCTACTTCTCAGTGCAGAAAAAGCCGGTGATCCACTTGGAAAGGGATGAAACCTGGGCTCAAGCCCATATTCTGAGCTGCATCTCTTCGGTGGGAGCAAGAGCACCTTCTGCCTGCATTAAAGCTCTTTGCATGTGTCTGGAAGAGGGACAGGGCAGAGCAGCGCCTGGGGCAGGCAAAGGTTTACCACTAATTGCAAAGATACCTGTTAAATCTAAGGACATGTGCTACCTGTCTTTACACTGTATTTTAAGAGAGAGCCACAACCGGAAAGGGTTTGAGTGGCATATATTGGGAAAAGTGGGCATATATTGGGAAAAGAATAAGCCTTACTGTGGGCTGTCTGGATGGGAGCGCGGAGCCTGGCCCTGCAGGCTCCACATATGTGGTCACTAAGGCAGGTCATTTGGTCTCCCTAGAAGTGCTGTGGAGAAAGGTGGTGTCTACAGGCAGTCAGATCCAGGTGCACCCTCTGGCCTGCCAAAATGGTCCATGAACTGGGTCTGAGCAAGTAATTTCACGTGGGCACCAAGATAAAATGTAGATGGGGCTAATTGAATAACTGCAGAGATGACTTCACAGGAGCGTTTCAAAGCAGAAAATGGAGGCCCAGGACATTGGCTGGCCTAGAAGCAGGGCGGTAGGCTCTGACAGGAGCCTCTGTCTGCGTTGCAAGGAGAAAGGCCCTACAAGGCACTGGAGAAGTAAAGAGAGAGAAGGGTACTGCTGTGTAAGCTGGCTTCCTCCGGCTCCTGGAGACAGCCCAGGGCTTAGCCCTATCTCGTGGAGGGATCTCCCAACCAAAGGAATTTCCTCTGCAGCCTGGGTTGCCCCTAGAGCATGGGAAAACATGTGCTAGTGGCCAAATTATGGCTGAGTGCCTCAGTGCTAGTCCTGGATATCCTCCCACTATTTAATTAGAGACAGTAATGAAAATAGCATGCTGTTCTCCGCTGCTGAAATGAGCAGGGAGCTGCCGAGCCAGCAGAGATCATGCCACCAGGTCTCCAGGACACTCATGTCTCACTCTGCAGCAAAACACCTGACACAGAGCAAGACACTCCTTGGGAAATCCTGTCTGTATCTGAAAGGATTCCTTCTCCTGCACAGGAGAAAAAAGCAAAAGGGCAGGGGGGTAGAAAAGGTGGTCATAGGACCTATTTTGCTTTAGGGATGTAGAAAAGCAATGACTGCAAGGCAGTTCTCTCCACAGCCTGTGCCAGCTACCACCCTAATAAGCAAGTTTGCTGACCTAGATCAGCGTCCATGTATTGGGATGCGAATTGTGCAGCACGGACCATTGAACAAGTTCTTTGAGGGCATGCGTGTGCAGCGAGCCACAGCTGTGCCAGTGCAGGTGCTCCTCCCGGAGCGATGCACACCGTGACATCTGCCCTTCTGAGTCATGGGTGCAGCCGTACAGACCTGCAAGTAGGACACATGTCTTAGGACCCCACCATTTCAGGGAACTGCCCCATGCAGAGCCTCTCTGCTCTGTACCCAGCCCTGGCAGCAAGCACACCTCTCTAGGTACTGAATGCCTCACGGAAAACTCATCTCAACAAGCAAGGGAAGCAGATTGTGAACCAAGCATTGGGGATCCCATGCTGACAGCCAGCCCCAGGTGGATTCAGCCTTGACAAGCCTCCCATCTCACTTGCGTGACACATAAAACCTGATGAGCAAATGCGCTACCTGAACCAGGGATGTACAAAAGCACAGACACACTACCTATGAGTCACCTGCTCTTCCTGCCTCCGATGAGTCCCCTGATACGCTGGTGACATGCTAATGCCAAACCATGTGAAGCAATGACTGATACCTCCCATCCTCTTTTCCCACCTGTATCTTCTGGGCAGGTATCTGTAGCATGACAAGAAAGGGGGACATGAAGGGAGGCTTATGAAGTGATGGGTTTTTATAAGGAGGAAAAATAAGGTAGTGTTCTGTTTTCTGCTTTCTCGCTGTGACACCTGATTATATGAATACCTATGAATAGATGCAGCAGTGGCAGGACAAGACAAGCATGGATAGCTTCATTAGTTTGCACCAGGTCATGCTGGGCTCTCAGTGAGTTGTGTGCAATGCCCATTAAAGCAGCAGGAGCTGTGCCAGCCTGTCAAAGGCAGAATTACAACACTCCCTTGTTCCATTTTTCTGCAGCATAGGGTCATAAGCCTGACCATGGCAGAGCTTAGCCCTCGGTTGCTCATGTCCAGGCCACTTGGTGCTGGCCAGACCCAGCTCCCTTGTGCTGTGGGGAAAAGCTTATTCCCAAGGTAATAGTCTTCTGGACTAACGCCTGTTGCCCAACTTCGCAAACCCTTTTCCCACAACAGCCTCAGACTTCACTTCCCGTAGCAGTGTTGCATCTTGACCCAGGCTTTTCATTCAGCCACACAGAGGACATCCTGGTACGAAAGCAAAAATTGTGCCAGGAGCTGTTTTTTTAACAACTTAATCTTACAGAATTTGAAAGTTTGGGGGGGAGAGGGAAGAGGCAAAGGGACGAGGATAACACATAGCTGCAAGTCCCTGCTCTTTGCATGACTCAATGCTGTGAACAAGCGTAAGCAAGCAGGTGTTTTGGCTTGACGTGTTCATTTTCCACAATACATTGCAAAAGCTTGAGCTCTCTGGCTTAGCCTGCACCCTGTACCCCACCCATGAATGGGATGTTGGGAACAGAACGGGGAGCTGAAGCTGACGTCTTTACCACATTCCCAGGGAGGCCATGGTTAGGGCTGAATCCGTGCTGTGACCGGGCAGGACCGCTGTAAACCACCACGTGCACAGTGGCTTCACTTCTGATTGATATCGAAGATGGGTGTGATTCTTCCCGAAAATCAACACCGACTACTAAGCTGTTCAAAACACTGCTTAAAAGTGGAATGTAAGTGGAACACTGGTCTTCCTGGATCCCCCATGCAGGTGCAAATTTCATCTAGCTGTCTTGTAACTAGAATCATAAATGTCCCTTGGAAATCTGGGCTCCTAATGAAAACAACAGGAACTAGAGAGTGAGTATTATAATGTTAGCTCATTGCCTCTATTGAATCACCTACAACACAACGAGCATCACATGCGCTACAGCATGGCTGTGCCACCTGATCCTAACCTAATTTGGTCAACATAAAGTAAAAAAATCTTGCTACACAGACCTCAAGGGGCATGTGTAGAAACAGTTATATACCTAAAGGATGTTTTTTCTTCCACCTGAAGCTATGTAGGCCTCATTAGAAACATGGAAAGTTTTAAATGCTTTCCATGGAAGACCGATTAAGGCTTGCTTTCGGGAAGCAGATGGCAGTAAATTAATTCATGAAAATTTTTTCTCTAAGTACTGAAAACATGTGCTCTAACACGTCACCATGTGAAAACAAGCTGAAAGCCAAAAGTATTTCACAGAATGGTGGAATGAAATTGCACATTTGCGGGTATGTGAGGG
The DNA here is from genome assembly GCF_000690835.1 of Fulmarus glacialis. NCBI lineage: Eukaryota > Metazoa > Chordata > Aves > Procellariiformes > Procellariidae > Fulmarus > Fulmarus glacialis. The sequence goes on along the minus strand of NW_009197730.1, from coordinate 7,586 downwards.
TTTTTTTCCTCTTCCCCTCCCCCCGATATCTCCAGCTTTTAGCAGCTCCTGCAGTAGGAAAACGTGAGGCTTTCCAGCCCGGCAGGCAGCAGTGGGAAACTGGGCATGTTGCTCTGAGATCTGACTTGTGCTTCCAGAGGTCCTGGTCAAAGTTGTCAGCTAAAGGAAAATAAAATAGCCCTGAGCCATGGTACTTGCTGTGTTTAAATCAGGCTGCACTGCTCCAGGAACGTGGAGCGTTTTCGGACTGCTTGAGAATGGTAGCGTCAGGGGAAATGATTCAGGGTTTTAAGAGTGTTTTTTCATGCCCTTGTCTTATGTCTTCAAAGTGTGGTTTTTGGAGAGCACAGCTGAATGTCAGGTGACTCATAAATGCCTATTTTAAAGATGGGCTCTCGTTAGCGTGTCACATACGAACCAGACAACGTGTGAATCCACTGGTGAAAGCCAGTGACATGATCTGGTGGGGAAGAAACCATCAGTCCTGGTGACGGAAACGCTATAGATACTGAAAGTGGAGGCAGGAATTCTTTGCGGTTTCGACTTCAGAGTCATTCAGCTGAGAAGAGCCAAAATCCCCAGCTCTGACCTCATTTACTTATCCACACGCAGACTTTGAGGATTGCATTAGATCATGCAATCTGACCTTTTCAGCTCTTGGAATCACACGTAGTTACTCAAAACAGTGTTTGACTGAAAAAAAAAAAACCTTCCAGTATGATATTCAAGTAGCTGGAAGACTTTTCTTTTAGCCTCTTACGCCAAAGTGCTTTATCTTTTGTTTGGAGAAACTGCCTCTTCTGAAGAGACTTCTTTCTCTAAAGGGTAATTTTTTGTCAGAGCTGGACTGACAGGCTTCCCAGTTGTGTTATGATTCATTCTCTTACTAATCATCGTCTTCAAAAGTGAAATTCGCTTATATGCACAAGTCCTGTCTGAACTGGCAAGACAGGAAAGTGCCTGGGTGTCTGAGCAAGGGCACAAGGATGCTACTGAGGACTAGTAAATCCCACCTGAAGTCTCTACATTGTGCAAATGTCCAGGTTTCCCTGCTGAGTGAGGAATAGCTGTCAGTATAGCTGTCAGTATAGCTGTCATGATGCTGCTTAGCGGTGCGTGATTAGAACAGGGTTTATGTGTATACAGAGTATATAAGCGTGGTGAACACCCTCCCCACATCTGACAGGGCATTTCTGTGGGGAAAAGAGAGGGATCTTTGAGGACCCTAAAGTAAGTAACAGCACGGTGACAACTTGGATTCCTAGAAAGCCTTGTTGGAGCTCAGGAAGGACACGGCGAAGTGTATACAGGTAATGCGTTGGTGCAGGTGGTCTTGGGGAAGGAAGTGGATGGTGCAGGTACCTGATCCTATGCTATCTGACAAGGAGAGCTGGTGCGCCAAGCTGGTCTTTGAAAAGTAATACCAATGTGGTTGCTTCTGGTTGACCAGAGTGACAACATTAGATCACCAATAGCTTCAGCCTTTTATGAAATTACAGTGCATGGACACCTGCGGACCTGATACCAATGTCTTTGGCAAGGCAGGAGAAGCTGAAGGCTCTGAATATGTACAGGAGTGAGAAAGACATGGATTCCTTCTTGCAGTGATTCCTGACTGTTGCTCAAGCCCTCCTTCCCCTCCAAACCAAGCAAAACCAAATCAGATTACACAAGACCCACCTGCATTGGTCTCTGTCTCTGTCCCTGTTTTTGCACAGGCTTTGGCAGTGCTACTTCCTCAGAGCTCAGCTTTTGATCCTCTTTCCTCTCCCGTGCACACATGCCCCTGAGGCACACCCGCAGACATCAATGCATATAAATAGAGAGGTGAGAGTAATCTTCAACATTTAAATGAATAAGGATTTTGAGGTTAACCATTTGTCCTGGTTCCGGCTGGGACAGAGTTAACTTTCTCCCCAGTAGCTTGGGGGGAGTGCTGTGCTTTGGGTTTGGTATGAAAGGAGCGTTGATGGCCCATTGATGCTTTGGCTGTTGCTGGGGGATGCTCGCACGGGGTGGGGGGAGCACAGCCGGGGTGGGGGACCCAGCTGGCCAATGGGGTATTCTATACCATGTGACGTCATGCTCAGTATAAAACCCAGGTGGGGGGGGAGCTCCCCCCCCCGTTCGTGACACGCGGTCGGTGGTCGGTGAGCAGTTGCATTGTGCATCGCCTGCTTTGTATATTCTGTTACTGTTGTTGTCCTCACTGTTACTATTACTGTTCTATTTTGTTTTATTTCAATTATTAAACTGTTTTATCTCAACCCGGGAGTTTTCCTACTTGTGCTCTCCCGATTCTCTCCCCCATCCCACCGCGGGGGGGAGGAGGGGAGTGAGCGGCTGCGTGGGGTTAAACCACGACACCATTATATCACTACTGTATCCTAAAGCAAGTAACACACCTGCTGGCCAGCACGCTCCGGCCTTCATTCTACATGCAGCAGCACTAAAATGCCCTTTTTGGAAATAAAACACCGTGAACTGGTAACCTTGCATAGGTAATTTTGGAGTTTTATTGAGAAATTCTTGTTTAACGTGAGCATGAAGGATGAATCAGACTTCACGCATTTAATATGCACTCATCGGTGTGCTATGCTGTGTTAGATAATTACCGTTGTCTTGTGTTGAACACCTCTATTTATACACGCTGCTGCTTTTCTCTTCGTGTAGATCTGACTTTTTTGCAGGGGCAAGGCAACCTTTGTTAGCACACAATGACAGTAGACTTTAATTTGTGTTGCTCTGCTGACTCAAAACTATTTTTAAAAAAACCCAACTGAACTAAAAAGTCATGTAGCAATGTAGAAAATTTGGGAAGCACTTGGCATTTAACAAATGTTTCAGTGGATTACGTTAAAAATTGCTTTTTCTGGAGACTTCTATTTCCACCATGACGATATGAAAACTGTTTGATGAGACAGAGGAGCATGGCAGAGGGGAGGCTGACTCTCTTGGGAGGCTCTTTTGCTTTGCTGAAAGGTGAAAATGTTACACACTGTGAACTTGCTCCAGAGACAGTCATCATGGTAACTGATAGCGAAAACACAGCTATTTTCACTGAAGAGTTCCTCCTGTTTTAAACCTGAAAACAGTGGCATTTATTGATGAGCACTAAGTGGCTATAATACAGGTAGAACCTTAATCTCCAAAAGCCTAAAATATAAAATAAAAAAGAGGCTTCAGCCCAGGTACTGGAGAATTAAAGAGACTGTAGAATATTTATAAGATTGCAAGCAGATATTTGAAATTATTTTTATTTGGAGAGTTATAGCCTACTTGAGATGATGCTCACTTGAAACTAGAGAAGCCACTATCTGCCACTATCAGTGTTGTGGGAGAATCTGTTTGGGCATCAAGAACTGGAAGGCTCCAGCACAGCAATCAGCATTACCTCCTGACAAGTCCAAGACATTTCTTTTTTCCTTTGTATGTGTGTGTGATCTAGCTTTAAAGGAATTTGGGAGAGCTAACAGTAAGAGCCCATGAGTCCAAGGAAGGGATATTCCAGTAAAATGACAGGAAATGTCTCTCTCATCCTGTAAGGCTCTTCTCCACCCATGATTTCCCTGGGAGAGACAGCTGCCTGAAGACTTTACATGACTTTATCCGTGCCCTCCAGCCATCAGCAGGGGCATTCTGGCAAAGCAGATTATGCTTCCATTGCAGATGTGGTTACCACCTCCACCAGTTTTTCATGACCCTCCAACTCCTTGGGATCACTGGATCCTGCAGCAGAGTTTTGTGTAAAGTCACTCCTGGGCCACCACAATTCCTGGACCCGGATTAAGGTAGCCTTCACCGTGTTACAGCAGGCAACAGGGGAGCAACTGATATCATGAGAGCATTGGTGTTGTCCATGGGGGCTGTTCTGTTGTAGGGACTATGGAATCAGCCACAAACCAGCAGGTTTCCAAGGTCCATCGTCAAATGCAGGTGCAGGACATGACTGTGGATGACCACAGGTCACTCAATGTGCAACCCCTATCATCCTGCCCTCCCTGCCCTGCAAAAGCTCTGCTTCCCTTTGCAGAAGGGCAGCAGGGCAGCATCTTCTCTCACTTAAAAAGGAGCAACTACAGAGGTGCCTGGTATGAAAAATAAGATGCTTTCATGGTCTGAAGCAGCTCCCATGTACTCTGTTTTAGCTTTTCTTATTGTTTGCACTTTTCACTCAATATCTGCAAACTTTCACAACCAGCTCTGTACCTGATACTTGCTAATTCTCACATGCCATTTCCTTCACCCAGACACTTCATAAATGGCTCTGTTCACTGCCACATCTCTCAGTAAGGTCTAAGTTTGCAGCTTTTGCCATGCCGCCCCTTACGCTTGCAGGCGCCTCTCCCTGTCTGACACCCGGGACCTCCTCCGCTCCGCTCTGCGGTGAGACTCTGCTCTGCTTCCTTGGGCCTCGCCTGTCTTAGTTTAAGCTGAGAAACTGAGAGTGGGTGGAAACTGCAGGGGAGGCAGAACCAGGATGGTGCTGGGAGCAGGGATGAGCTCTCCCAGGCTGCTCTTGGCCTGCCAGGGAAGCAAGATTTTTACAACACAGCTCTCTCTCCCAGAGACACCGTTCAGACAGCAAGCCTTGACTGGTACTACAACCAACTGATGGCCGAGATAAAGCAGGGGCATAAAAGGGTGAAAGTGGACATGGCAAGTCCCTTGGCTGGTCACAGCAGTCCTCCCCAGGAAAAGCCACTGCCCAGCAGACTCATGCCTCAAGTGAGTTGCTCTGTCTCGCCACCATTTCTGGGTTTTGCTTTTCCTGTCTTTAATGCTTCATGCTCTTGTGAGCAATGATCGCTGCCATTGCTATATAAATTAGAGCTGGACTATTTATCCGAAATGCTTGCTGCAGGTATATTAAGGCAGGATGCTGAGATCTGCGAGCACAGCCCCAGCAGAGGCAGACATCAGCAGAGCTGTCTGTGGCTGTGGCCTGGGCCAGGCTGTCTCCCTTCGGGAAAAAAGCAGTACCAAAGGAGTCACATCTTTAAATGAGAAGTGATGGGGAAGACTGGGAGGGAGAAACCCATAGCTTTAACAGATTTTACATGGAACATAAATCTTCCCTTTCTCCTCTGTGAGCACATTTTTAGGTAGCAGCATCAGCAGCGCACTTTACCTCGGCCACCCCTCCCGGCCACTTTGGCACACAAAGGGCAACAGCACATGTTCCTCCCACAAAAGCCTTCAGAAATTAGGTCGGCATCCTTTCTGGAGTCATAAGGCAGCACTGGGATTCATGCCCTGTGTGTGTCCCTGCTGAGAAATATTTCTGCATTGTCTGCAACAGAGGTTAAGAGGGGACACCACCAGGCACCGCATGAAGGGAGCCTTTGTGCTCCCGGCCGCCCGCCCTGCCGGTGCCACGAGACCAGGGCGAGGGAACCTGCACAGTTCCCTGGTGAGGGCAGAAGCATCGAGCATTGTCTGTCTGAGCTGAGCATCTTCTCACCCCGCCTTCTAGCTGGGCAGGAGTTGGTCAGTAGGTTGCGGTATTTTAGATGCGGGGGATGCGAGGAGAGAAGCAGCCTCTTCTCCCATACAGGAATGGGGCAGGCTCCCCTGATATTTTAGGAGGACGTTAGCTGAGCATTTGCAGCCAGCTCCGCTCTCTCTCAAAGCTTGAAACCTCCAGTTAATGTAAATGCCAGCCCAAAGCCTCCAAACCTGGTGGCCCCCATCTTTGGGGCAGATGGAAGGAGAGGGAGGACTGAGATATTCACAGCCTCCGCTAGGTGCAAAGTGGGGCCAGTCTGTCCCTGACCACTCCACACCCCCACGCACCGTACTGCCCACGCAGAGGATCACAGTTCAGGAGTGGGCCCGCTTCTCCTCGGCAACGAGTTAATAAGAAATGTACTTGGTGTTCCTGCTATTTCACTAGTGGGTCTGGCAGCCTTTAAAATTCAGGTTTGCAAGCTTACCTCTGTAATAAATGTTTTGGAAAATGTAAACATTTTTTGAGCATTCTGATGAGTCAGTCTTAGGGCTAAGGTTTTAAGAGGAACCCTAGAAAGTGTGTGATCTGCAATAATATCATGTGAATTAGCAGTGGGATACACCATTTTTGCAGATTGTAGCCTCATGCACCACATGCCTGCCTTGTGGCAAAGCAAATTTAGCAAGGGATTCTTCTTAACGTGCTAAAGGGCGTTTCCTATACGCTGTATAAAATTTCCTTCGTTTGCTATCTTGGCAAAACCCCTTCCCATGGCATGTCAGGATACTTTCTCCACTGGAGGGTAGGATGCATTAGGCTACAAGGAAGGGGGGAAAGGTGTTTCCTATCTCCCCACTGGAACCATCTCTGCCCCACTCCTATCCCTGGGGGGGACAAGAAATTGGGGGGACAGACATGAAACCTCTGCTTACACAAACAGCACACCCTGCATCATGGACCCACATTAAAGGTGTGTGTTTCCCCCTCACTGCAGCTGCTGCAGGTGGGAAGCTCTCTGCCTGCCAGCCCCCTGCCCAGGCCACCGCAGGCTGCTGATCCTGTGCAGCAGCACCTCCTCCTCCTGGCTGGGTTGCAGGACCTGAACAGGAAAGCCTGTCTGGGTGGCCCTGTGCGCCCACCTGGAAGTGTTGGCAAATGCACAACTAACCTTGCTGTCTGAAAAAATGCAGAAGTTTAGGTAAGCCTCGAAGCTTGCCTGTGCTGAGGTGTTTCTGGCTGTGGAACCATAATGTCTTGTCTTAAAGCTGGTAGAAAACAAAGAGTCTCTTGGCACTAATTCTCCAGTGAGTTTCTAGCCCTCGGTGCTCGGAGCAAGGCTGACAACATGGGAGGTGTCAGGGGCAGGCGGAGCACTGTGGTGCTGAGCTCGAATAGGGAGGCAGAGACTGGGATGCCCACGAGGGATGGTGGGTGAGCATCCTTGATGACTTTGTATATTTGGGAGAGCTGACAGCATGAAGTATTTCTCCTTCTTGCCCTTTCTTCCCTTCACCTAAGCAGCAACTCTTAACGCACTAAACACACATCTCAGACGCACTTGGAGTAGGGACAAAAACCCTATGCACCAGACAATAGAAGGGATGAAGCTAATATATTATATAGCTTTTAGGTGCCTATCTCACAGCTTTCCTGGAGTCAGACTCATCGTTTGGGAAATTAGAAGAATGACAATATTGAAATC
>NW_009197730.1:0-394 GCF_000690835.1 Fulmarus glacialis | reverse complement strand
CACCAGCTGCCGTCAAAATGTGTGCTGCGGACGAAGGAGGATGGGGTCCGCGTGGGAAAAGGGGAAAGGGCCGGAGTGGAGCAGAAACCTTTCCCACGCTTGGATCCGGACAGCTAAAAGGTAGCGGATACGGGTATCTGCAAGGGATTCAGCAGGCGGCCCCGAGCTAAAAAAAAAAAAGCCTTGTCGCCACATCGTGGCCAAGAGAGGCCACTCATTTCTGGCGTGGAGAAAACAGCCCTTCTCCCTCTTCCTCTTCTTCTGAAAAGAAAAAAAGAGAAAGAGCTGTACGCAGACGTAAAGGCAAGATGCAGGGAGTTAGTATTATGAAAACATTAGCGAAGTATAAAAGGGGCACAGCAACCCTGGCTGCGTCCCGGCGGGGGCGGCGGGG
>NW_009197729.1:310-535 GCF_000690835.1 Fulmarus glacialis | reverse complement strand
GTGTGCATGTGTGTGTGCAAAACGTGTGTTCATGTGTGTCTGCATGTGTGTGTGCATGTGTGTGCAAGGGGGGGTTGTGCAAAACGTGTGTGCGTGTGTGTGTGCATGTGTGTGCAAAACATATGTGTGCGTGTGTGTGTGCATGTGTATGCAAAGCATATGTGTGTGCATGTGTGTGTGTGTAAAACGTGTGTGCATGTGTGTGTGCAAGGGTTTGTGCGCGCG
>NW_009197729.1:0-210 GCF_000690835.1 Fulmarus glacialis | reverse complement strand
CGTGGGTGTGTGCGTTCGTGTGCGTGTTCATGCCAGGGGTGCCTGAGGGGTGTGCAGGGGGACACGCGTGTGCGCACACACGCAGAGGGGTGTACGTGTGTGCGTGCAACGGGGCTGCACACGCGTGCAAGGGTGTGCGCGTGTGCGTGTGCGTGTGCAAGGGGGTGTGTAGGTATGTGTGCGGGGTGGGTGTGCAAGGGGGGGCACTGG
>NW_009197728.1:1180-6648 GCF_000690835.1 Fulmarus glacialis | reverse complement strand
TAGGGACATAGTTTAGTTGGCATGGTGGTCTTGGGTTGATGGTTGACTTAGAGGTCTTTTCCAGCCTCTATGATTCTATGATTCTATGAACTTTGTGTGTGGAATTCAGGCTAGATTAAGACAGCTATGCTTAAGTGTAGATGTGATGTCTGAACTAGCTGTCTAAGCTGCCATTGTGGTAGACGAAGACCTAGAATGGGACTTGCTTGTCCATACATAGACACTTAGTTCTTCTGAGATGCACTAGGGTTATCTGAGACATCCTGAATGGGCTAGTGGAGATGATATATGACCTTAGGAAGACACTTTCTTCCATACCCAGTTGGCAATAGACACTTACGTTTCTGAATCTCACCCTTGTGACTGTTCAGATGTCTCATTCTCTTGACTTCATTAATTGTATTGAGGAAGAGAAAGTGTCTCAACCTTGAAATTAATGACACCTTCAAACTCTAGGTTTAGTAGTCCAGGTTACATAACAAGTACCATCTGAGAGGATATATTGGAGACTTATGACCTTCTCGAGAAACACTTGGAGGCCAGACAATATACCTTATATATTAAGTGGCATATGTGAGGACAACTATCTGGATATAATTTTTGAAAGTAAGAGTGAAACTTCCCTGTAGTATCTCGTCACTTCTCAGAACATTCCAGAATTATTTTGAAAAATAATGTTAAAAATGGGGAAAAAACCTGGCATAGCTTTAGCTCTGCTTTCTTCCAACTGTATTCCAACATGCCCTGAACAAGTATATGCACATTCTGCTTTGTATTGTACTGAACAAGGGTTCTAGTGCTTGTGCAGAATACACATTTGGCTAACAAAGTTAATGAAAAGGTATCGTTGATAATGTTTGCAAGCTCAGACCTGGTTTTACAATCAGTTCATTCAGTTTCACATAAACAATGCTCCCACCTATCACCAAGTTTATGGCCACATTCTTGTCTCTCAAAATTGTTACTCTCCTCCATAGCAAGATCTACAATTTCCTTCCTTATTCTTTCCTTACTGAACTCCGTACCATTCCAAGGACAAGGATTTCAAATGGAAATATGGAAGAAAGACAAAAGATCTTTTCCCTGCTCTAGGACTCCATCATAGCTCTTCCAAAGCACTCCAGTGAATACCTCTGCCATTTAACTCTTGAATACAGTTAGCCTATTTACAGTTAATTTATTACTCCAGGGGACAGAGGTAAAGTGATCTGAGTATATATTGTAAATCTCTATTTGCTAACATTCAAGTGACTGGAAAAACTTAGGTCTCTATTTTCTATTTTCAGAGGTATTAACGTTTCTGAATCCACATGCATAGTACAAATTTATGTCAGTGAAGTTATATCTAATTGATATTGTATATATTAGTAATATTTTAAGTACCTTACCTAACCTAGAAACTACAGATGTATTTTCTGTCTCATTGTCTTTTTCAGCTTGATGGCGAGGCTTTTTTTTTTTTAATTTTGTCTTTTGCAGGAAGTGTTGTTGGCATTTCTAAAGGTAATGTGATTTTAGTTCTTGCAGCAGTGAGTCCCACAGCTGAAGCATAATAATTGAGACAGTTAATTCTGCTGTACTCATGAACCACACTCTTTTGGCTAACATGGGAGGCTAACACTCCATTTTCCATAGGAATGCATCTGTCACAACTGACCAAGTCAAGAAAATTACTGCAATATTTGAAACAGTGATCCAAGACTCTCTTCAACAAGGCAGAACAACTGAATGTGAGACATTTACTTAATGACCTGAAAATATAGTAATTTTAAACTACATTACTGTAAAATTTTACTTAGAAATCTTATAAATATTTTGATTTTTTTAAGTATAAGGACCAGGACACTGATATCAAATGCCAGTACCATGGTACTGCAAACTGAGCAGTTACTCCAGTGATGTAACTAGTTACATTTTTTAAATAAGTGTGCTCTCCATGCTTATGGTTAATATTGAACCAGAAAGTATAAAATAAGTGTTTTAAATAATCTCCCTATTGAAAATCAATAATTTATTCACTTATTATAAGCACAGTATGTGACATAAAAATAGAATAAAATTTGCCTTACGTTTTCTTCAAGGACTCTTTAAGGAGTCACAAACAGCGACATTTTATCCCCTACATCTTTTGTGAACAACATGAAAGCTATAAGTCTTTCAAAACCATGTCCATACACCTACACCAAATGCATACATTTTGTACTTATTTTTACTGTGACGGTGTAGGAAACAGTGGTGTGGTGGGCAATAAGCGCAGTATGTGGAAATAAACAAGTAGAAGCTCTGTAACTGGAGAGATTAAAGTGTAATTGCTACTTTTATCTTTTTCATTCTTTAATACGATATTTTGATCCTATTTAATGTTCTGCAGAAGGGGTTATATAGGATTATTGTCAGCTTTTGAAAAGTCCATTTAGGACCTATAATTAAGAAGATGGAGGAGAGGCCACGACTGAAAGAATGACTTTCTTTTTATTTTGGTTTTGGGATTATATTTAACATTTTCAAATGCTAGATGCTATTTTGACTAGTGCTCTAAAGTATATACAGCTTGATTTTGCTCAGAATGAATTAATTAAAAAGTTTGGATTAATTTTGGTTTAGAAGTTTTGTTATCAAAACAGATGTTAATGATAAAACAAATTATTTCTTTTATCAAATGACAGAGGTAGCTTCAATTAATTTTGGATTACTTCTGGAAAAATGTATTTTATAAAAGGATCATATTACAAAAAGTTTCTGTTGCTCTACTGCTTCTTTTCTACACGCCACTGTTAAAATGAGAGTGAACTTCTTCAACAAGCCTGGTTATAGGGAGCTGTCAACTTCCAGTTGGAAAACCATATAACTGTATTAACAAGGCACTGCCTTCTAGTTAATAAACAGAGGCTTTCAGCAATGGTTTCCATACAGAGACCTTTTGTTGTATCAAAGGAAAACGTCACTTGTTGTTTCAATTTGGGGACCAAATTTATTCCCAGATTAATTTTAGTAACATGAATGGAGCAGTGAATTTTGCAAAGTATTTTGTACACACTTCTCTGCTTCATAGCTGAATAATGTATAATTTATAATTTTAAAAAGTTAGTGATTTTTTATTTCTTAAAATGTATTTTTATCCTGATTATCCACTCTCTTAGGTTTTGGTTAATCATGCACAGGCTGCTCACAGATTGTAAACAACCAAACTATGAAAGTATTTTTCAGCCACTTTACAGATATGTAAGTGACCTTAGGTAGCAGAAGGCAAAGGAAAACTAGATTTCATTGTGAAATATTCTTTCCTTTAAGAAGGAAAAAGAAAAAGGATAAGCTGTCCATGGAAAAAAACAAACAAACAAAAAACACCCCTCCCCCCAAAAAAAAAATCCCAAACAAACCACAACCCCCCAAAACAAAAACCAACCAAACAAAAAGGTGAAGAATAATTCTACCTCACTGTTTCACATGAAGTCTTATATGAGTAGAATGAAAATATCAATCAGTGTTTATTAGGGTTTTTTTTCCATTCTCTGAAAAGAAACATTCACTTAGACAAAATCACTGGTGTTTACTCCGACATGACAAGATTTTTTATGTGCTATTTCTGTATACTTCAAGAACTTCAGGCTGTCAGGTAAGTGATTCATTTTCCTAACTTCAGTCTCACTGAATATAATTCCCTATTGACAGAAACCTGTGGAATTCGCCCTTTACAGCAGTCTTCTGTGAGAGTTGTTATAAAGAATAACACCTATAATGGCTCTGGCTATAAGGAAGAACCATATAACCATTTTATGTTTGTTGACTTTTGCCTACAGTAGTATAGATTTCAGAAAGTTTCAGAGGTAACTAGAGATTTGGGAACCCTGAGTAAAAACTAAATTGGGAACTCCACATGAGGCATCTGTGGAGAGACTGAACATTGAGACTTCAATAGTTCTTTTAAAACCAGATTGTGTTGAAGGAGTTTGTGTTGGCAACCTATGGTGAGTTTACACTTTGCTAATTAGCAATACCTTGGTGAAAACTGTCTGCACAATCCTCCACCTCCCCACAAAGGGGGGAAAAAGGAGAAGCATAACAGTGTCTCATCCTGAATCAGCTCAGTGTTTTACTAGCCAATCTGCCCAGAACCAAAGAACATCAAATGCAATCCCTAGACGTGTGGATTATATTAGGGATGGAATAAGGAGCCTTAATTCTGTAGTTCCTGGCTTTTGTTGGATTATTTTTACACAGCTTTTGTGTTTAGGGAGGATTATGACACACATGGTCAATAAGATCACACAGTCCTTTTAGACCCCTATAACACTTCAAGGTGCAACGAAATGAGTTAAATATGGAGAGAAAAGCCAGTCTGAGTCTTATGGCTGTTGGAGTTTTAAATGAAAACTTGTCGCACATTTTAGCAAGGATCTTTCCATAATTTTTAACAATAACAGAAAAAAAAATTGTAGAAGAGAATAAAGACCTCATACTAAAAGACTTGGTCTGATTACAATGACAATTATTCTCCGTTTCATCCGTGGTGATCATAGGAGACCTTTTAGAGCTATTATGATTTTAGTTGAAGTACATGGGACACTGCGACTTAATTTCCATGAGATCTTAATGTAACTGTTATAACTCCTCCATCAAAAGCATAATCATACATTCTATGGTTGTCATGGTGTATTGTGCCAATAAATACTACTAAGGAAATTCTTCATGCACAGCTCATTGACATAATAGACTATAATGTTTTTTTTAGTGCTGCTATGGTCTACTGTATCAATGCCTACTGAGGGAGACTTTAAAGCACTCATCCAAGCACATAGGGTAACTATACATAATAAAAACCTTTATGAAGTTTTTGGAAATAAGCAATTATTCTGCACTGCACTGTTCATTTTATTTATAAGTGCCAAAATCATTAGCATACACAAGGGACAGATGTGGTATTCAAATTTTCCCTTAAAGATTGAACTAACTTCACTTTCATAGGCTTCAAGAACCTTCAAGAAAGTATTTTTTGTGTTGTCTTTCATTTTTCCTAATGTCAAAGTGCAAAAACACAAAGGAAAAACTTGCTTTCAATGATCTCATGCTTCTCTATCATTTTGTAAGAAAAGGTTATAGTCTCCTCATCTTCCTGTCTGAAAGCTATGCCTCTAATGTGAAACTCTTGTCTAAATTTTCTCTCTATGAAATGGACAGAGAGAAGTACCTCCAGAGAACAATTTTGAGGGACATTCATAAACTAGGTACCTAAAATGAGTGGGATGAATGACTCAAGGAAGAATTTAGCCTAGCTTCCTAACAAATACATGCCACAGGAAATATATCTCAGTGCTTATGTATAAAATACAGACACTATTTTCAGAATTTCAACTAATCTAGATGAAAAGGGATTAGTTTAGGACAACAGAAAGGGCCTTTCATACTAAATAAGGTGCAGTGCTGAATAACTACCACTTTCTGACATGACTACCAAGACACTCAGCAGG
>NW_009197728.1:0-1168 GCF_000690835.1 Fulmarus glacialis | reverse complement strand
GAAATCATGGAGCTGTCACTGATACATTAACTTTGTTAGAGGGCTGTGAGGAAAGTTTAACCACACCCCCAGAGATGTACGCTAGAGTACACTCTAGATCATCAGAAAACTCTTTTTTGCTGTGTTTTATAGAATATTGTGGTGGGTTGACCTTGGCTGGTTGCCAGGTGCCCACCAAACCACTCTATCTCTCCCCCTCCATCAGCAAGACAGGGGATGAACTAATCATCTTTGGTTCCAATTATTGTTAGAGGGGACACATGGGCACTTTTAGGGCAAGATTCAGCTGACCTCTTTTAAAATATATTTTTAAATAATATTCAAAGTATTTATTTGTTTCTATTGATTACAAAAGGAGTCTATTACATTGCTACATTGGATTTGGATGTCTCTACCATTGAGGTGGTCACATGATTCCCTACTGCAAGAATTTCCCTGAGTTAGGCTGATATCTGCACAGGTGCTTTGTAAACCACCTCATATGGAGATAAACTACATAAACTATGCGTATGGACATCTGAACCTAACCCCCTTAAGCACTTGCTGAGTGGAACTGTATTGTGAACTGTATTTTTAGATGAGACATGGATCCGTATCGAGCCACTTTCACTTCTTGCTCTTTGGTTTCTGTGAAAGGGAGTTGATGTATGTGGGCTAGGACCTGTAAGTGCACAGCAATACAGACTGACTGCTCACTGTAGACACAACTAAGAAGGATGTCACATGAAGAATTCAGACTCTGATGTACTTCTCAGATTCCTTAAATGTGGCAGTATTTATACCAGATGTCTGCTTTTGCTACAAAATTTTTACGTGAGAGAGGAGAAGGAGTACTTAAATTAAGTCCATCTTTCCCAAGAGAAAAGGTTTTTCTACCAGCAATCAGCATATAAATGCACAGCATACAAAAGACCCAGACTAGTTCAAAGTCTGGGAAAAAAGTTCTAGCTAGTCAAACTAAAGTTTGAAATAGAAATATACTTTTGGAAATGTCTTTTGCTGTCAAATGAATCTAAATGAAAACAACAACAGTTTTAAAATATGTAATATAAATATGTAATATATAGTGAATCATATTGTTATATGTGTTAAATCATGACTTATAATAACAGATTACGTATAGTATATTTCACGTAATAATATGATAATACTTTAATAATATATTTTA
>NW_009197727.1:0-16151 GCF_000690835.1 Fulmarus glacialis | reverse complement strand
GCTTTTTTTTTTTTTTCCTCCTCCTAGAGTGAACAAATTACTCATTTCTTCATCAGGGACGTTTATAATTTTTGTTGCTTTCCCGCCTGCGTACTACTTGAGGGGCGGTTCCCAAACCTGCAGGCTCTGCAGCCCGGGCATCACCTGCGCCCGGTGCAGGGGAACGATCCCTTCCTTCCACAGGCACCTCTCCTGTTAACGCACAGATAAGCCTTCTGTGCAGCAGCTTCATCTTACTGGATTTACATCTGGGTTACAGCCTACTGCAGCCTCTACGTGCCGGGCTGCCACCCTACCACCTGCCCAGTTATTCTTATTGTGTATTTCCGCATGTATTTCTCAGGTGCTAAGTTTTACATTTTTTGTTTTCTCCCTCTGATTCTGATCTTCAAGTTGTTTACAACCTCTTCCAGCTTGATTGCATCTTGATCATTCAAACCGCTACTGAAAACACTGAAGAGAACTGGGCCCTTCGATAAGCAAGTCCAGTTCTCACCAAGAAATGAAGGTACACAGCTTTGAAAAGTTTAACGTCCATGTCAAAAGGGAATGAAAAGCATAATCCATGTTCCAGCTAGGTCTTGAGATGGCAGCTCATTGCTTTATGAATCATTAATGGATGGGGTTTTTTTACAGCTCACTTTAGAGCAAGAGTTCTTTTGACAGCAGAATTGAAGCTATTACTATCGTTCTGTATTTTCCTTTTTCACCTTGTGAAATGCATCCTACTAGTCCAAGTGGTCCAAAATACAAAACAAGTTTGAAACGGTTCTCTTCGCCCACTCTCCACCAAAGTGCTTTGACTTTTTAAGTGGTATCATTTCTGCAAAATTCAACTGTTTAGATAACAGCTCTGTATTCAGTGGGTAGTATCTGTACTCCCCCTGAAACTTGCTGTGACTCTCAGAGAAACAGACAAACCTGTTCTGCAGAGAAAATGAGCCGTGAAAGAGATGGGTGACCTGCTCAAAATCACTCATCAACTGAATAACAGCCAGAAATAAAAATCAAGCTATCTTGACTCTCAAAATAAACACTCCCAATAAATGCTATAATATAGATGTACTTTACTGTTGCTATCTAAAAGAAACGAGATGGAGAAAGTAGCAAGCACAAATGAAAAATGGTTAAGATGAAAATATGGAGCCTTACCTGGAGTTGTTTGTATTAGCTGCAAATACACAGTCTACACAGCTAGTAAACTAAGGCTAGTAAATTCAGAAAACAGGTTAAAAAAAAAAAAAAATCTTGATTTTGCTGGGACACTTGAGTTGAAACTCTAATGAGAATCGAATTAAAAAAATAGCTTCCTTGCCATGTTCTGCCAGTATGCCCAGGATTATCAACCACGATTACTGTCCCACGCCTAGGAGGCTCACTCCCATCAGCAAAACTGGACACTTGCTATCAGTCCTACGGGAAGCCAAGAATTGGTTCCTGCAAATTGGGTGTCCAGGTCAGAGTGAAGTTTTTGGCTAAGAAGTTTGCACAGCTGCTCTTCACATGTACACTACGGCAAAACAGAGAGATCTATACTACAAAGCTACCAGTCATCTTTCACGTGTAACACAAAAGTGATTTGGGGTTCATTTATGAGTGTGACCATCCCCCTTTAACAGGCTTAATCTAAGAAGCTGGATGTATGAACCACAGAAATCTCACGATTTTGTTTTCAGAAAGGACCTGAACTTTCCCTCTGACTGTGTGCTGCTTCATATCCGACATTTAATACCCCTTCTTCAGAATAACATCTATTCTAAATTCAAAGACATTCATTTCAGGAGTTCACTTGGACTGTGGATTACTCTATCAGCCATTCACAGCTGGAGCTGAGGAGCCAAATGTAATTATAAGCCCCAGCAAAAAATAGATATGAGAGTCCAAAATATGCTATGATTTGACACAATTTGCATAAACCAGGATTTCAAATCTGTCATTAAGGACAGGAATTGGGGGCACTGAAAGTTGCCAAGAAACAACCTGTTTGTAATGTATCTAGACTGTGTAGTTACTACTTTAACATGCGTCTCCTGTATCAAACATTTGCTGGCAAGATTTTAAATGTCCTCATCTCATATCTTGCAGAGCATCTTTTCAAAAAAGATTATTTATGGCATTTGATTTCAGAGCATATACCCCAGGGTATTCCAGCTGACAATGTATGGCTGACATAGCTGACAGTCCACATGCAGAATTTTATACTGAATTTGAACCCAATCAAAAAAAAGATAGAAAATAATCCTTCTATGAATTGAGATTAGTTTATGTAATTTTTTTCAGAGGTAACTACAAAGCATCTGTCCTATGTTTTTTCTTACATCTATGTTCTGTTTACATCCTTGATCTGTTCAACTGTGGCAGAAAAATTCCCTTCTCAATTAGGACTTCCTATTCTGTTGCTGTCCCACTGTACCGCAAGTGAGCAGTGGATTCTCTGTTGGCCAAACAAAAAAGGGAAATCATCAGAAGCACAGAAATAATACATACAGGTAACATAAGGAATACGAGATGGTTTATGTGGCACAGTGGATGGGCCTATCCACTCCTTCAGAAAAGCATTTGTATATTCAACATTGACCATCAGTTTAACGCCAAGTGGCTTTCACTGGAAAGGCAGACAAAGCTAACTGAGGAATTCATAGGCTAAAATCCTCCTCCTACCCTTTCCTATATTCTCACACTACAGGGATTAGGCCTGTAAGTTTCAGCTGTAGAAAAAAAACAGGGCTGGTTTCAGCCCGTACCTGTTAAGAACTCCGAAATGTAATGTAAGGGACACGTAGGAAGAGATAAAATCATGTACCATGCACGTATTCTCCGGATACTTGGGATTTACTTTCAGGTTTTTTGGTCTTACAGAAAAGGCAAGACACAATGAATTCTTAACCCACATGATGAAATTCCCATGCAGAAAGCTTGCCTTGATCCATCTATGCCTATACTAGGAAGATTTCTCTTGTCTCTAGAGTATCACATAAATATTTTCTTTTCAATGTATTGGCAGATTTTTTTCCAACAGTATAAAAATCATCACCTGAAAACAGACCTGAAGTTCAGAAGAATCCATAGCTCCCATTTAAGCATCCTTGTAATTTCAGCCATATAATTCAACTCCTAGAAAATGCTGCACATTTGAAAATCCAAGTCCCGTTTCTCAAGGAAGACACTTACAGTTGTTTTTTCCTCAAACCCAGTAAGGAAACAACCCTACCATACTAACACAGACAGAAGTATCAGCAGAGGTTGAATCCAGTCTCTGTGGAGACTCCTTGTACCAGGAATGTCAGTGACAGTTATCTGGTTATTCTCTAACATAGTCAAGGGAAGTTGACAGATTATCCAACCATACTCTTCTTTTAATAGGAGCTACAACACTGTTCTGCAATAAGTTAAAAAAAACTAAACTCAACTGAAATCTGTTACTAAATTTAGACAAAGTCAGAAACAAAAAGTACTTCATCTTCCCCATTTTAAACCAAAGTCAAATAAACATCCATCCATAGGTGGAGGCTTTGTCAACGTTTTCCGAAGCAGTAAGTAAACAGACTTCTGTGCCTGCTATAAATATGCAAGAATGTTTATCATGAATGTATATCAAACAGCATCCTCATTGTAACAAAGATGTACTGCCTGAGAAAGACAGGGATAATTCAGTCATCTGCCCCTGAACTAAAGCTTTTTCAAGCACATCGGCTGAGCTCAAGGCTATTTGCCTCTGTGCTAGTACTCCAGAAACATTTTCATGATAAGTAGTTAATGGGAATAAATGCTTTGAATACGCATAGAACTTTCCAGATTTCAAGTTACTCTGGATCTATAGATGCCAGAAATTGGGATGAAAAAGCCAAAGACGTGAATCTGGAAAAGGGTGGCTCGCTTGTACTAAAGCGGGAATAAATAATCAAACCACACATTCAGCCCAACTCCACTTTAAGTTAAAAAAAACAACCACCACATTCATCCTGCTTGCGCGCTACCCCAGTCTGTCCTTCCCAACCTCACAGAAAGCCCCCCAGACGTCAAATAAACAAGTTACTGCCATCTTGCCTCCCCTCCTGAGTAACACCGTCATGTTCTGAAAGCACAGCCACTAAACGCAAAGCTTTTCTGAGTGCAGGTCTGTGCAACCATACCTGCCACAGCTCTAATTACAAACAGATTTGGGCAATAAGCCTGTATTTAAATAGTTTGTCTTTGCCTGAAGTTTGATGCCACTCCCCATACAGAGATTCAGATAAATTACTTTAGGTTACTAATGCCAGTGTTAATGCAGCCTTTGCACTGCCTCAGCACGGTATCTGAATGACGCTACTTAAATTGGACATCTTTCTCCTCACTTTGTTAGAGATGCAGAGTATAGAGGGTGTTACTATGAATTTGGTGACTGAACTAATTGTGTAAATATACCACGGGGATCTTGAAGTTGCACGAAGATCAGCACCTAAGTCACAGTCTCAATATGAAATTAGCTGGACTTTTTCCAGCATCTTGATTTTTTGGAAATGTTGCCATATTCAGGCCAATACAGTCTATAGCAATGCAAACTTCTATATGCCAAGCTAATTCCCAGAAATCCCCTTCACTCAGTGCAAGGGACCAAAACAATCATATGTTACGGAGTTTTCAAACAATAAGCTTTAATCGCCTTATTAGAAAAATAAGCACTGAAATATATATAAATGTGATTACATTAAAGTAATTCTGTAATCTAACATACTAGAAACCAAAGCCCAGTCATATTTTTAATGATACAGAGTAGCAAGATTTAGGTTTTAGAAATTTTCCATAGAGAATACCCAAGTATGCAGTATCTTTTAGGAAACCACAGTAAAGACGAGACAAATCTCCATGTTGCAATAAAAACTAAGTAGATCAATTTATTCTGTATACTATACAATGTGTAAGTTTGTAAAGAACAATTGACATTTTTATCACCTTAACATCTTGACTGGGTGTAAATATGTCCAACAAAATGTATTCCTGTGGCCTTTACACAAACACTGTCCTACTACATCAAGAACAATGAGAGGGAAGCCTTTGGTGCTACAGATTTGGGGACATATCTGTGAAGTTGTAATTAATCCACTTTACTATCTCGAATAAAATGTTGGTGCTATCTGCTATTATAAGCCTACATGAGTACTACTCTAATAACTAAACACTGTCTATCTTTAAAGGCAAGATATGAAAGGGACTGCCAGTCTACAGTGTGGACAGGTTTTCTTTGAAAAAGGTCATTATCAAATGGTAAAACTCATATAATACATTATGTACATATGTTTGGATAGCTGAGTTATCTTGCTGGAGTAAGCTGAAAGTAAGCATCGATTTGCAGTCATGTTTGATTTACTGTTAAGTGATTATTGGACTTAAGTTTTATACAGTGTTTAGAATCAAAATAGCTGTGCCTGCTGCTGAGGTCTGTCAGATGTGAAGGCTCATAATCAGTCATTGACCTAGTTAGTATTACAGTACTTCAAATATAGACATGGATAATATATTCATGGCTGAATTTGTAGTAATCTTAAGAACTGCAAGTCACCGAGTGAACGTCAGAAGAGCTTGTGTTGTCCAACCAGCAGGACAAGCTGAGTTGTAGCTAAGTGAGTGGAATGTTTAAATTTAAATGGCTATTTTTTTTAAACCTTCCCAAACGTCAAGAAAGCTCACCTTATGTGAGCTACAGAATAGTGGCACCAGACAATACACAGCAAGTCACCTTAAATTGTTCAAAATTTGTTTCAGGCCCAGTCCTCTCATTAAGTTTCAATTTCATTTATACATACAAAAATAAAGAGGGATTTTCACATTAGGACAAACATCTATAAAAAGCAGTTTGCTTCAATGTATCTAGTTTCCTTGCTATTCTCCCAGCCTAATTTCTTACTTAAAGAAGTCAAATAAGTCCGTTTCTTCAACCTGTTCTGCAAAAATCACAAATTCTTTATAACACTAGCAGAGGATAAGGAATAAGGACAAGCTTGACAGAGCCCATTTAATTACTAGAAAAGGGCTGTACAGACTTGAAAAGAATCAGGTTAGCAATTTCAAAATTCTCTGGAATGACTTCTCTGAACCAAAGACATTATATAGACACCGATATACTTTGCTTGTGTTCTGATCAAAACAGAACCAAATTAAGATTTTTCATTCTCTCTTGATCATTTTCTTACGTTTGCCTTCAGAAGAGAGCATTGCAGAAAATATGGGCCAGTGTTCTTTTTGACTAGCAGTCCTTTATCTTGTAAGACCTTTCTGAATATGTCAACACAAAGCACATCCTTCTAAAAACATGCATCTTCAAGAGTGTTTTCTCTTACAATACCCACATTGGTGCTTCAGAACTGTTTCTTTAAAGAAAAAAGTATTCAGTAAACTGATCTTTTTAAAGAGTGTCTTATACTCCCGAAGAACATCAAGGCTGTGATCACCTATATTAAAATCAATTACACTATGGATCATACTGCACTTTTAATATTCTGATTTCATTGAATAAACATGCTTTTAAATGCATCAAGTTATCTATCTAATATCAGCTATGTATTTTGGCAATCTAGTACTTACAACCTGCATCATAAAGATGATCTGAAGTTCATTCCTATTTTCTGACATGAAAAGTTACCTATTTCTCAATAGGTCATTATATAAATACCACTTCCAGTTCTTTGTTTCCCCAAAGCCAATGAGGGGCTGCTGTATAACAAAGAGAAACGGAGTTAGTTCACTACCACTTCAGGAGTCCAAGGGAAAAAAAAAAAATACACCCTTCTACTTCCAGAAGTCAAAAATAGCCCAAAGACAATTACACATCAAACCTTAGCAAGCCTAGATTTGGAGTTTGCCACACAGTAAACTCTCTAGAACAGTACATTTCACCATCTCCCATGTCATCAGACAGATCATTTCAGCTTTAAAAGCTTAAAGAGCTGCTGAACAGAAAGGGCACTTGCCTCCAAATATAGGTACAAATACCAGTTTTATATTTGAATGCTGGACGTTGTTGCAAAACAAAATATACAACCACAAAAGCATAAGGCTGAGTCAAGTGTAGATATAAGTGTTTCACAAATTTCAGGCATTCAGTTTTTACTTTCAGTAGCAAGACTCTGGGCTCTTTGTTTCAGGACAAGACTTTGAAAGATACAGAATCACTTGTGCTTTGATTGGCACATTATCTGCTTTTTAAAATGTAAAACTAATAGACGTTTGCAAAAGGTTGTGCAAAACTATTGTATTTACAAAAATGGCACAAGAGTGAATTCAACAGTCTATGCACATGCACACTTCATTCACATCTTCAACGAAAGTGTGTCCTAAGCTACGGAACTGAAAAGAATACCAGCTTCAACAGGCAGTTGTCAATAAGCACTAGATTCACAAGAGTTACACCAGAATGGGCAAATATTGCCCAAGTAAAAACTCTATTGTTAAAGCTGAAACAGGTTTAAGGCCGTTCAAGTTCAAAAGCTGAAACAAAATTCAATCAGAGCCCTGTCTTTGTTTTTATACATGCTTTACCATCTAGCAACTTGTGGTCTAAACCTCTATTTTAGACAACAAACCCAAACACAGAAGAAAAACCCAACACAACTGGAGGTTATATTAAATACAAATATGCTGTAATTAAGATGAAATAACAAAAGCAGAAACATTAGAAGTTGTAAAACTTGCGATGTCACTTGCTGGAACCAGTCCTACACTAGGAAATGGGCAATATGTACATTTTCAAGTAGATTACATTGCTCTAACCAAACTTGTCCTTTTTAATCAGTGCATTTTTCTCAACTAGTCCAAATACCACACGTTTTACTCTTAACAGTACTCCCTTACAATAGCAGCACATGCTACCGCTACCTGCAAAGCTGTCAGTCTCATGACTTAGTGTAAGAAAGAAAAAGGGGGATGTGAGGGTGAGAATAACTATTAAGGAGAAATAACAGGAATGAGAATAATCATGCAGTTCAGCTGTTCTCGTCAGCCAGCCAGCTTGCTAGCAACAAGAGATGGTTTCCGCTGTGGAAGATCCTGTGGAGTAGGAATATGGTCACCAGTGACTTCTGTCTTGTCAGGAGCTGCAGTAGGCAGTTGCTTATTCTTCATCTTTGCTTTAGCCATGTTGTAATCACCAGAATCAAAGTATTTTTGCTAGAAGACAAAACACACATGTATTTAAAAGCCTGTAACCTTATCAGATGCATACACTGAATTACATGGTTAAATAGATTGTTTAAATTTTAAAAACAGTTGTAAAACCTTCCCAATTTGAAGGTTGATGAAAAAAAAAAGACTTATCAAGACTATTAAGCACAAATAGCTAAACTCTTAACATTAGGTAAGTATACATTTAAGGCTCTACATATACCATTGAACTCACACCATACGTGAACATTATTTTTGCCCTGGTTTTCCCAAGAGCTCGTCTCCCGCAAGTGAAACCTTGGGGTTTGTAAATTTTGTTGCAGTGAACAAGTTCTGCTACACAGAATAACCAAACAATGCATGAACTAAAGCTGGAGAACAGTCTCTCCTCTATCATATCAGAAGATCAAAGTAGCATGAAACTGCATGCTAACAAGAAAACCTCTTATCTGCATATATTAAAACAGTGAAACTATAATCCCTAAAGTTCCCAAACCAATTATTTAGCAAAGTCAAATCTACTGTGTAGTCCTTCTGAAAAGCACTGTGTGAAGGAAATTCTTATCCCACGCTCCAGGTTTCTTCCGAATACAAAAGTGAGTACATTAAGTTTGAATTTCTAAAGCAGTGTTCCTTAATATTTCAGCAAATATTTATTAGCATAACCTTTAACTGTCTTTTTTGTTGTCAGATACTAAGTTATCTATGGATGTTAAGGACAAATGACTGTTATGATTTATCTGCATCATTGTAAATAAGATGAGGCATGGAATTTCATCCAAGGTCTGCATCAAGTCCTCTACTGCTCATTGACACATTTTGCAGGAAAGGTTGTATTCTGTTTACATCTTACTATGAGGTCTACCATTAAGGTACATGTAACCCATGATTTTGAACAGATTGTCCTATAAGGCCATAAAAATTAGATTCAGGACAAAGATTTACACCAGCAATTACCCCTTACAATCACAATCATCTCTGAAGAGAACACTCCCTAGTTAGCTTTATATAGGCTTATTCCTCAGTCAGTTGAACAACAGCCATCACTACCTGCTATGTTTAAGTGCTTTCAGGCAGCATATTACTACCATACTCTTTATTTTGCATTAGTACTAACCAGCTGCAAAACGTTCAGTAGCAGCAGCTGTTAGAAGTAATTTGAACATCTGACTTAACAGGCCTTTACCTAAGGCCAGGGTGGTGGGGTGGTTATGCAAGGCTTTAAATGTTCCCTGCAAGAGCCTTAAAAGTTACCAAATCAGTGGTATATCTGAACCACACACTTCTATTCGTAAACCTTCCCAATTCAATACTTTTGATGGTGTAATCCTTATTTACACAAGAATTTTCTAGCGCTGTATCTGCATACCAGACCTCAAGTTATAACATAATCTGATTTGGAAAAAGGCTTTCATATTTTGCCATTCAAGACTGCAGAAACCAAAAGAAACTTGTAAACAGCAACTAGGTAATAACAGAATTGCTCAATCTTTAGATGTGTTACTGCTGTTAACATACCTATTTCTGTCTATGTAAGAGCTCCAAATAGAACCCCTGTACAGGAGCATGGTGTAGTACGGTTCTCATCTACTATTATTCTGGAGAAAGTGTGCTAATAATGGTGTGTGCACCCAATGCAGAACATTTCTGGAGAGCAAATATCAATGGGCAGAGCATGTCCTAGTTGCCAAATCAAAGAAAATCTGGGCTACAGTTGACTACCTACATTTAGAAGAATATCTGAGAAAACCTACCATCTTTTATGCATTAGAATATCAGTCCATTTCTTCCTTTAACTTATTCCTGTATTTTCCTCTGATTTACTCTAGCTTCTCAGAGATGTCCTGTACTTGATCATCCCTTTCAAACTGACTATGTCTGTCCAGGTGTCTTCATGTCAGAAACACTATCTGAAAGCATACTCACTATCCTCACTCTATTTTAAACTTCAGCAATCCAGGCAGCCCAAACCAGGCATCTGTATCAAGTAAATATGCTTCCTCATTTAAGACACTGAGCACACTAAACAAAAATAATAAAAAATAAAATGGAAGGAAGTTATTACCACTGCATCAGGAGTGGAGAACTGAAGAAGGCAGATTACGAATTGGAATCCACAACTTTATGCCGTCTTTCATCAAAGTAGCAAAATCCCAAACACTTAATCAATTAAGATGCCCACTGGCCTACCTCTGCTCAAGTTTGAAAATATAGGCTGCAACAACCTTTGCATTAAATACTGCTATAATCAAGATGAAGATATTGTACAGATTGTTATGTTGGTGGTGAGTTTTCCTCACATTTGCACTGATTGCAAGGAGTCATAATTCCTTTACAGCCACCAATCCTCAGGGAGTGGATGCTGGTCTGTTTTCCCGAATTATCACCACAATACATACTAACCTTCTCCCTTCTGTGTCTACACATACACCAAACCCCCTGAAGTCTCGTTTAGGCTGCCTTTGACCACATAACAGCATAACTCACAAAAGGAGTTGCCTAATCTATCACCTGCCCATGCCCAGCAGCCATTAACTATGCTGCATATGCTCCAACTTATGAGAGAAAGCTTATCCAAAAAATCTGCCAACAGTAACAATTCCCAGGAGATGCTACCAGGTAGCACAGAATTAGATCAGCACTGAACTCGAACAGCTGGTTTGCGAAGGATTTATACTTGGAATCACTGCATGCACTCAAAGGGCCTAGACAATAGTAAAAAAAAAAAAACACAGTGTGACAGCAATGAATGCACCATCAGAAGTAGTGATATACTACGATTATTCCAAGAACAGAGTTCTAGCATGCCTGAAAGGCATTACATAATCACTTTATGAATAATTAAACTAAAAAAAAAAAACCAGTTGAATAACTAAGAAAATAAGAGACACTGGTTAAATGTGAACAATATTGAAATATTAACTCATTCTTCTATCATGATTTTTTTGTTAGGGTGTATATTCAGAATTACACTGCCACTCTCAAGCCACTGATGTCAGATGGTGCCTGGTGTAACACAGCAGACACTAAGCTTTCATGTGCTAAAAACATGGATAGTAAGAGTGGACATACATTTTGGGGACGTAAGAATGGGCAAGATCAGTACAAAACAGGGATGAAGTTCTGACCCTTAGTGTTCACTGTAATGTTTTCTTCCAAAGTCTGTCACAGCAGCACTGAGCCAGCTTCTAAGTTTAATTTTTTCTAAAAAGTGCAGTTGAGCCATTGATGCTGTAAACAGCTATCCTGCCAATTTGGCATTTGTTTTGTGGAAACAAATTTCTCTTCCTTGTGCTTTCACAGAAAGTTTAAATTTCTTAGCACTCTTACTCACACAAACGCCTGTGTTGGGGGGGGGAGAAATCACAGATACAGAAATTTTGGAATTTCCTGCCCATACCCTGTGGACAATAAAGAACTCACTCCTTTTTGAAGCCTCTTCCTCAAGAAGTCTGAGCCTCCTGGCTTCTGGCCCAGATGAGGATATCTTGCTTTCAATTTTGCTTCTTCAACTTTTTCTGGGCTGATGACCTTATCCTCCATTTCCTGAAAGACAATTAGCAATACTGTAAATGAAATATACAATAATGAACTATTTGTGCAGAATACCTTTGCAGGTAATTCACCAACATGCTGATTGCTGCTACCAAGTGAACATATCAATTACTTGAATAGACATTTTCATATATTCTCTCTCGAATACTGACAGCAATTGTAAGAGTTCAGCCTCCCATCTTAGATGCCTTTCCTGGAGACGTGTTTGAATCTAATCAATGCATTTCTCTTTCACATAAAAGTAGTCTGTACTAAAATTAAATTATTCAATTTAAAAAAAAAAAAAAAATCCCCCAAACAAAAAACATTTTTTGGTCAAAACAAGGGTTCCACTAAGAATAAAGAAATGTTGAAAGCTAGGCAAAAGCCACAGGACTTTTTTTCAACTGCCCCTGTTTGATCATGAAGTTGCACAGACAGACTAGCACTTGCGTTGCCACAATCTAGTTTGTATGACTGCTCTAACTGTAATGTGTTGATATTCACTGTGAAACAGTGCTAAAGTAGCTCAGTCTCAAAAACATGCTGCTATCATATTAACAGCAACAATACTGTATTTCTCTATACATGTCTATATCCTAAAATCATGAGGATGAAGACAGTTGGAGAGTGCATTTGTGTAAAATAGAATGCCTTTTTTATGAGTATGCTGTAAAATATGGATGCTCAAAGTAATCATTTGAAGATGCTCATTTGGCATAAACTGCAATTTGTACATCCAGTCTTTCAACAATGACCTCTACATTACACTCATCTTTCCGGTCCATGTAGCAATTTGATGTATGAAGTACAATTTTTCTATTAGATCACTTCTAAAATATCTTCCATTCAAAATTCTTATTGCGCTACTTTCCAGTCTTTGACCAAGGCCTTTTTTTTTTTTCCTACATGCAAACCACTGCTAGTTCAGGGAAAATATATATTGATTTGCACTGACTGCTGTAGTTCTTGAATTGTTATTATCATCTGAAGTCACAGAAAGACTTTTAGGCAGGAAAGAAGAATCGCCATTGAAATCAGCAGAGCCTCGCATTCATCTGTGACTAAGGTTTCACATCCACTTAGAGCTGCTTAGGCAGCCCCTTCCCACTCTTTTCCATCCATGTCATCATCCTTTGCATTGCATCAGTCAGCATGACTGCATGTACTCCCCATGAATGGGTTACAGAAATTAATTCAAGAGAAAAATAACCATCCAATTTTTTTTTTTTTCTTGTTGGGCTGTGTTTCACTTGCATCAGTTTCCAGTCTGGATCACCAAGCAGCTGCACAAACAGGTATGTTAGCACAGCAGCAGAGAGGACAGAGGAACACAAGCAGCTGGGAGCCACTTAAGCCAGAACCGCCAAAGAACTAGAGCCACCACACTAGCCTACTGCAGTGCTTTCCTATATCTCTTATAAAAGCTCAAAGTTCTATAATATTCAACATCCTTCTGGTAAGAAACTTCAGAAGCAAAGGTTATAACAACAGATTTAGAATATAACATTATCTGGTTGCCCCATTAGGCCAAGAAACGTCAAAAACAGCTTTGCACAATACAGTGGGAATCTGAATTAACAGTTCCACCAAGGAAAGACAGAAATTCTCAAAACAGTTTAAAGAGAAACTTCTTTGAGGACAGGAACCAATGCTTTTTATTACATGAAAACACAGTTGGCAATACAATGCAAAACACAAATAAATATAAAGGGCAAAGTTTCCCTCACACTACTGAACAGAGAACTGTATTATTTCTCACTATGTAATATCATAGCCAAGACCACTTTTTTCATGTGTTATAAAGATCATTCTTCAGCTGCTGTTCTTCCTGTTGTGCTTTATTACCATGCCGACACCGACTGGATTTTCTCAAAAGCAATGCTTTCAGCTAAACACTTTCAACATCTAATGCTGAATCATTGGGTACTCACTGTTGAGCCAATAGACAAAGCATTTGAGAGAGCATGTTTTGCCAATACCAACCAAAAGGAGATAGTTTTTAAGAACAGAGGGCCAACAATAAATAGCTTACATAAATATGTATTCATGGTGCATCAAAAGAGGCATTTATGCAAACTCACAGGGCTGACAAATCATCACATAGCAGGCAACCAAAACACAAAATACTGTGTAATGCATCAATGCAGCTGAAAAGGATACAGACTACGGTCACTTACTCTTGATGACCAAGAACAACTAAGACTCAAAAAACTACATAAGACGAATTAAAGAATTTCAGTACGAAGACTCAGGGTGTCAAACAAAATCAGCTGACGTCAGGTTCAAAAAATACTTAAGACAACAGCTCTTCATATAAAATATAGTTAAGCTGCAGAACTCCTTGCCAAAGGATACAGGGGGTGTCAAGAATGTAGATGGATTCAGAAAGCAACTCCATGCGTTCATTTGCAGCTCAGCAGACTTTTAAACCACAGATTGCTGAGACCTGGGATAGTTTTCTGGGGAAGATCACTGCATGCATACCCTGACCTTATATTCTTCTGTGGACTAGATGGTATTGAGCACTCTTGGAGATGCGCTGTTGAGCCACAAAGGCTTTAATCCAAGCCGGCAAGGCCATTCATACATTTACAACATTCTCCCTTGAGTTACAGAAGCAACAACCAAGTGACTAACAAATGATTGCAGGGGGGCGGAAATCAAGATATACCACGCTCTTCTTCCTAATGACAACCACACAATAGTTATAATTTTAGTTCTCTACAGGAATTTGACACAGCTAATGAGTCTGCTTACTTCATTAAAAGAATCTACCAAGAAGGCAGTAGTTACCTAACTCATTTAAAGATAGCTTTTGCTTTTAATCTTCAAAGTACTAGCAGCATCAAGTTCCCTATCTGTTGGCCAACTGAACTGGACGGATAAAAAAAGAGCCATTTGCCTTTTCAAACTCTGGTATGAAGAGCCCCTCCTTTTTCGCAAAAGACATCAGACAAAATGTAAAGCAGAAAATGGGAAAAACACAACAACAGCACAACTCTACAGCAAACCGATGTGGCAAAAGCCAGTCCAGAAACAAAATGCACCACCTCTATTAGCTTCCTGAAAAATACAGGCTTTTAAGGTAAAAAGACAGTCAGTCAACCAAGCATATGTTCTCCAATGTCTAAAGTTTCTTTGTTGCTGAACTTCCCCCTGCACTATCCTGGGTTTTCACACTGAGAACAGGAAACACTGGTTTTTGGCAAGTTTTCAATTTATATCACTCTCTTGTTTAACACCTTTCTCGCCTAACACATGCACAAGCTTCTTACAGCATGTTAGAAAAGTTTAGAAAAACGGGTCTGATCATGAAAACGCTGCCTCAAAGTTCACTTAGGAGCTTCATCTTTTTTAAGCATACATATGAATAAGTACTGCAAAGGTTGTTTATATAAGTATTTCAGAGCTAAGCATTAACTGAGTTAATGTTCAATTTTGCCTACCCAGACAAACAGTTTTAGGGAAGGTTGATATTGCAATGCCATAATAGCACTAATATCACAGTATCCTAACAGGATATAAACTCACAGAAAACAAAGTTTTATTTTATTGACATTATTAATTTGTCTCGAATACCTCATTGATTAAAACTAAATTTGCTGATCAGAAGGGACTCCTGCCTCTCAAATAAAGGGTAATTTTTCAAAAAATGTAAGTACTGCATTTCAAGACTTCAGTCTGAAACTCAGCTAACAAAATCAGCCCCAGTCACCTGACTTCATCAGAACACACTAGAAGGCATCACAATAAACTTGCTACCACATGTTTTACTGTGCTCTTATTACAGAGCTATTCTAGGAGTGCTGCATAGGCCAGGGATTTATTTTTATAGGCTCTGAACAGGAACGGTATCCTTTCAGTAGTCTACCTAACATGAATGTAAAGTTGAGCTGCAGAACACATACATTTAAAAGTAGATTACAGACCTGCCATAGAAGCCGGTTCTGATTACTGCACCTATTGAGAAGGTATCATTCCATATTAACCCCCAAAGCTCTACTTGTATAACTAACTCATATTACAAATTGTAAATTATTAAGCAAAAACTTGACAGCTGAGGTAGATCAAGCTTTTTCTTTCAGCGTCCTTCAAAGCAGTACTTGTGTTTCATAACTGCTCCCTATCAGAAATAGCTGTGGAGATTGCAACTGAGTCCATACAACAATGACAAGACTAAAAAACAAACAGCTTCTTAAAGTCACAGCCAACAGAGGTAAACTGCTAACAGCATACAATCATCTATGAAGCCAAATCCCACTTAAGAAGCTATAAAATTATTAGTTACGGAGATGACATAATAGTACCATCACAAGATAACCCAGCCAGTTATTCTTTCTAAAAGCCTTAACTAGAACAGGCCACAGTCATTGTGTTTTGGATACTTCTCCTCCTAAATAGCTTAATTAAAAGCCGAAAATTTTCTAAAAGTGACACAAAAGTTTAGCCACCGGATTATCGCTGCTCTCCAGCCA
>NW_009197726.1:3047-3774 GCF_000690835.1 Fulmarus glacialis | reverse complement strand
GCCCCGAGCAGGCCGAGCTGCTCCCCTCCTGCCCTTCCACTCCCGTGGATCAACTCCCTCTGCGGCACCGGGCTGCTGGCGGAGGCCGTGAGGGATGGCAGAAAGGCCAGGGAAAGGAGGCAGGAGAATTGTAAGTAGTTTAAAAAGGTAATTAAGACTTTGGACAACTTTCTTATTACAGGTGGGAACTAATACTGATAATGTTCTTCCTGGGCTATTCTCATGTGAAAGGAATTGCTGCAGAAAAGCAACTGAACAGCATATTAAAAAAATCCATTCTCATCATCCCCTTTCACATCCCATCTCCCTTCCCAGGGCACCTCCTCTCCTTTCTTCACCTATCAACAAATAGTTTGGCTCTAATTATGCAGGACAACCATTAAAGTGGGGAGCTGCAACACCAGCGAGATGGATGGGTGGCATGTTCTTCCGCACCCCAGCGTTGTGTCCCGCCGCACGGGGCAGGGAACGGTCTGGGCTGATTTACTTTAGATTTGAGCTGGGAGTAAATTGGAAGACATGAATCATCTTGACGCCTACACTCCTGAGATGGATTACCTGGCTTGGCAGCTTGTTCCTCTCTTTCCACAGGCTTGCTCTCTTGTTCCTTTCAGCGAAGTTTCATTTCCCAGACACAGGAGGGTTCCCACTCTGTGCCCGTGTCCCGGCATGCCTGGGAGCCCCGCGCTGCTCTCTGGCTGCTCCCATGGCCCGGCTGGCCCTGCGG
>NW_009197726.1:0-3013 GCF_000690835.1 Fulmarus glacialis | reverse complement strand
GGGTGATTCCCTGGCTGCCTGCAGCTCTGCAAGGGGCTTGCCCTGCCAGACCGGCCAGCGAGCAGGCTGGCTGCGAGCTGGTGTCCCCCTCCAAACCCAGGCCTGGGGCTCCCCCCTTTCATTTGGCACCACCAGACTGTCAGTCATAAATAGCTTTGGGCTGAAATACTGCTACATTAGCTCTGTCTCCCACATTAGCAGGTGTAAAGTGCTCCTGACCTCTTTCTGCCCAGGCTGCTGTGGGTTCACCAAACAGCTTCTCAGCACATCCCTTCCCGAGCTCTTCCTCCTAGGAATCGCCTCTTCTTTCAAGACATGGAGCCGAGAGCTGCTACATGCAAGGAGCAAGCTCCTGCCTGGGGCTGGGCTGCTGCTGCCCCTTGTTAACAAGTGACTTTTGCCGCCTCCGTCGGTCGCTCTGTAGAAACCAGAGCTGGAAGCACAGTAAATAACGCTGCTCCATATTTTAGTCACCAGGCAGAGGGACTCTCTCCCCCTGTGATCCCTGCTGCTCTGGCGAAGGGTGGCACGCCTGAGATAAACGCTCGATTCACTCACTTGTGTGATGCTGCAAGGCAGGACTCGCAGCCCCTGCTCTGGCCCAGCAGGGCTACATCGCTGGTTAAATACTTCCAGACATCTTGCCACCTTAAAGAATTCAGCGCTTCACCCCACAAATCATGTGCAAAGCAGGCAAATAAGCCCCATCCCCATTTTGCAGTGATTGCAGCAATCAGAGTCCAACTCTGGCTTGCTCCCAGGGACTGTAAATCTTGAACTCTGCAGGCACGGCCACCGGGTTGATAACGAGTGATTAGCCTTAATTCCACCTCTTCCTCTCTTTTAAGATGGTTCATCTGCAGCCCCCCACGGTGTTACTAACCGCACTGCTAATCACGGCCCCGCGCAGGAGCAGCGCAGTTGCCCAGGCAATGCACGGGGCGGGTGGCAGCATCGCTGCCCTTCTGCTCCTGCTCAGCTGCCGCCTTCCTCTCCACCCTTGTCTCCTTTTTGTCTCCAGCTTAACTTCTGCTGGAACTGATTTTTTTTCTTGGTGGGAGGGGATTTGGAAGCAGAGGGAAATCTGGGGAAACAAGCAGCACCTTCCTGAAGGGTCTCCGGAGGAGCCCTGCACCCCGCGTGAGCCGCCAGCCTGCGGCAGGTACGTTTTGGGAGCCAACCTCTCCTGCTGCTGGCAGTATCTGAGCTCGGACTTGGGACTTTCCCAGCTCTCCGCTGAAGCTGACATTCCCAGACATTATCCTTGCCATTCCCCAGTTTTTCCGCCTGGTCTGTGGGGCTTTGAAGCCCGTCTGAGGAACGTGAGGTAGGATGCAGATTTGTTTGCATTTATTTTTTTAAGAGGTGGTGAATTTTCGAGAGCAGCGTTGCTTCCTCTCCTCCTCTCTGTCCCTTTTTCTGGCTCCCTTTGAACAAATCATTCCTTTTGCAGAGTCCCGTTGTTTAATTTTGCCAAGTGCTGAGTCTCAACCTCCTGTTAATTGGTTTTTCCCGTCTTTGTGCATTCCGTTAAATGAGAAAATGCCACACATAAAATTTTTTTTTTTAATTTTGAAAGCTGCCTTGTTTGTTTTATATTGAAATTACCCACGCCGCTCCGGCCTGCAAAAACAGACGCTTTCTCATTTCATTAAAAACTCTTTGTGATGATAAAAAGCAGCAGAAATGAGATAAAAAGTGGTGTTTCCTTAAAGGCACATGAAAGTGAGAGAGATAAATCCCATGTATTGTAGGGGATCAAATCCAACGCAAGGCTGCAAAGCGCCGATACCGCGAGGAGGCTGGGCTGGCGGCCGGCAGCGCTGCGCGGCGATAGCTCCTCTCCCAGGACGGCGCAGGGTCTGCCTGGCCTGGCCTCCGCCACCCACCGCTGCTTCGGTCGGGGACCCGCTGCCAAGCACCCAGGGGGCCACGTGTGTCTCCGGCCGTGTGTGTCTCTGGCCGTGTCCCTGGCCGTGCTGTCCCCTCCTGGCAAGCAGCAGTGCTAACGAAGGTAGACTGGTCCCTTTGCCCGGGTGTGAGGGCACTCGTGAGCCCTGCTGAGGGCCAGCACCATGAAACCATCGCCACGGCCTCAGGTCAGTGCCGAAGCTGCTCTGGCATTGCACAGGTGAGGGGGAAATCCGTGCCCAAAGCGAGAAGGGCAGAGGGGGTGTTTGCTGCTTGGCAAGTGGGTACGGGGCAGAGGGACCAGCACCTTCCTCTCCAGCCCTGGCTTTTCAGTCCTGTCAGGCGATTTAACCAGCTTCTCAGGAAGGACCTTCAGAAGGACCTAAGCCCTCGGCTGTCCCAGCCTGGCCACTCTCTAACAGCTGCTGGTAATGGCAAAGCTCCCTGCCGTCGCCTGCTCTGCTGTCCCTGGCTCTGGAGCAGATGTTCTCACCACTGGGTATAGAGA
Organism: Fulmarus glacialis; assembly: GCF_000690835.1. Lineage (NCBI taxonomy): Eukaryota > Metazoa > Chordata > Aves > Procellariiformes > Procellariidae > Fulmarus > Fulmarus glacialis. Next base: position 594 of record NW_009197726.1, on the reverse strand, counting down.
ACTGGACAAACGGGGCTGAGGCCAGTCGAGGTTCCTGTGCACCGGGGGTTGTTCACTGATCTGTTGGGTTTTTAGTGCTCCCATATTTATTCTGCCCAACAGGACCTGGAAATCAGTTCAAACGAAGAACAAACTTCCAGCTTCACACCTAATCGCTTCACTTCTTTTTTTTTTTTTTCCCCATCACTTAGCATCGAAGTGAGTTTTTTTCTTCTTGAGTTTCAATATTCTTTACCAGTTGCTGGATCGCTATTCAGCTTCACTGAATTTTTCCACCCACTGCCATTTTAAAGGTCATTTAATTATTATTACAAAGAATTACAGAAAGAGAATTGTCTAAATGCCTTAAGCTGCAACAGGTTATTAGCATGGATTTTTTTATAGTCATGTTAAATGGATTAGCACTTGCAGCTTTGCGCTAAGCTTAGCTCAGAAGTCTTCGCATCGGCCTGTGTCATCCCCTCGACGGTTCGAGGGAGCGCGGGCTGACCTGCGGCGGGGCCGCTCGGCAGCGATGGGCCAGCACTGCGGGGTCCGCAGCGGGAAGGGATGTCTCCTGCTCAACGCTGCTCCCTCCAAAAACATTTGCAGGCG
>NW_009197725.1:9576-20312 GCF_000690835.1 Fulmarus glacialis | reverse complement strand
GGCTGCTCTCGGCTGCTGCCATTGGCTCCGCGCGGAGCAGCCGGCGCCTCCGGCAGATGACACCCGGCTGACGCCAGCGCTGGTGCTACCAGGCGGCGGGGTCTCGGCTTTGCACCAGCCTTCTGAAACACAATTTTGAAATGCCATAAAAAGAACGTAGCTTTAAGAACTTTGCTGACACATTTCCCAGGCAAAATCCTTTCTTAGGTTTTCCTGCAAATCAATTACATGCAGAGGCTAACATACACTAAGGGCAAATCTGTCAAGCAAACATGCATCCTAAAGCCAATCCCTCAACTTGAATGCAATTTTTTTTTTTTAAATAAGCTTCCATAATATGTTTGCTTCTAATATTTTGAAAGACTCAGTATTTACCCAAAGAGCAAAAGTTTTCTGGGGAAATATTTTTGCCTTGGCAAAATTAAGCACTAATCAACATCAGGAGCAAGACATGATGCAACAACCACTGGTAGAATTTATAAGCAAGTTAACTGCACTATATTGCAAAGAAAGTTACAGAGAAAGATTTTGCAGTGAGCAAGAACTATAGATGCCTGTGATTCAAAGAGGAAACAGATGGTTTTATGATGATAAAGGGATTTTAATGCTATATGATTGTCTTCCAAGCAGCCACATTTGAGAAATGCATTTTTTAAAGATTACTGAATTACCACATGAATGAGCATTTTTTCCTGTTATCAGGTCACTTGAATGTGTATAAATAAATAAGTTCCAGGACAAACAACACAACACCATAGCGGGAAAATATGTCTTCATTATTTCCTTCAAGTCAGGGTAAGAAAGAAATGGGAAGAAGTGGTCCTTTGATACAGGAAGAAGATACGTCTCCCTGCTCAAAAGGCTTTTATCTTGTAAGAAAACATGACCATAACAATACAATTTTTATGACTTGCCTATTTTGTAAAGGCAAAGGAATGCCAAACTCATACTACTTCATCACTACTATCTCTGTAAGATTTTCATTTTTCTCATAGCCCCGTTAGTTCTCATTTGACATTAATGTAGGTAAAAACATAGCATCTGGTAGTTGCCACAGTATTTTGCAAACAAGCATTTTGAGTTTAACAATCTGTAATGTGTATTGATTACTCACCATATCCATGAATGCCTCCTAAAGGGGAAATTATTCACATGCATCATGTTCACAGCTCTTCCAACATCAGTGTTTTCCTTCTCAGACAGATTTATCTGTTATGGTATTCATAGATGCATTCCAGAACAACTGCATGAGCAGTTAACAGCAGGGATTATTGCAAGAATTACTGTAATCCACAAAAATAAAAATTCCCAGGATCTGAAGAAAGACTTCTCACAGGGTTTTCTAGGTACACGTCCATCCATTTATGCATCACTTGCTACTTAAAAAACATTAAACTAATCAGTAAACAGAAGCTGTTACGACAATACCAACAGTTTGCCTGGACAAAAATCCAAGTGCTTTGACTGTGAATTAAAGCATCTTCATATGCAGCATTTTGGACAGTTGGAAAAGGTTAGTCAAAAGATAGTTTCTTGTCATCCATGCCAAATCAGTGGTTAGGGGGAGATGTGTAACTTCAGATTGCTTTGCCATGTTCAGAAATGAATATTGCTTTTTCTTCTTTCTTAGACACATATTCATCAGTGATCACTTTAATGCAGCTTTACTTTCTTACAAGCCCAGGGAACAGGATGATGTTTAATAGCCATGTACAACAAACCCAAACTTCTTTCTGAATTTGATACTGTGGGTTTATTTCTTCAACTAAGAAAGAAGGAAGGAAGTATGCTTTTTCCGCTCCATAGGACAGGACTACAGTTAGATACCGTCATGAGATAGGATCATATCATGATCAAATTCATTTTTGCTGTCTAACCCCACAATAGGGCTGCCTGCTCCCTTTAAGTAAAATGACTAAGCTATCGACTCTTTCACTGCAGAACCTAGTTCTATTTTGATGTTATACTGTATATAAAACCACGTACATCAATTTGTACGTTGCAAAATGAAAGCAAAGCTTTAAGTCCCGTGTTACCTAAGCATTCTTTCTCAGCTGTCCTTTTTTCCCAATTCAGCTCCCTGATAGTAGTTATCACTCCTGACGCTCTGGTAATATCCTCGGGAAGATTCTTAAGCCCAGGCTAACGAGACGGCGTGTATTTTGAAGCAGCGCAGGCAACAGGCTCTTGCTTCCTTTTCCCTGACAAGGATTTCCAACCTACCCCTCGGGCTCCTTGTATCCTCGCCCAGCAGCAGCTCCGGACACTTGCGGACTCCGTGGCACTTACTCTGCAGCAGACTGGGCTCGGCTGCGGTGAGGGCTCTGCCTGACAGAGGCTGTGCTGGCGTCAAGGGGGCCCCTCTAGGTGGGTTCTCCTGACACAGCACATCCTGCCCTGCCTCTCCCACCGACGGGAAGGACGGAGGGGAAGGACGGGGGCGTTGGGGAGGAACAAAGCCGGAGAGCCTTCCTCAAAACAACCTATTTCTCTCGGGTGACTGAAGGCAAAGAAGATTTTGCATGGAAGTGCAAAAATCTGTAGGAAAAGATACATGTAGGAAACGGAGTTTACTGTGTTGGTTTCTACTGAGACATAAAAGATTTCTAGACAAGCTTTTATATCTCCGCATGCCCAGGCCATATATTGTTGGCTTGCCATTCTTTTTAAATGGTTTACGCTGCACTAAGACTTTTTAAACTTCAAATGACCCCTTGCCCTTTTGGACAGGAAATCCTGCAGTATGGAAGCCAGCTGCAACTTCAATGACAGTAAAACGTGATAAGACTGTGTGTTTGATTAGGGTGGGGTGGGCTTGGGAGTAACATGATAAGAGATTGCACTGCACGTTTTTTATAGATCCTATTTCCTTAAGTTCAGTTCTGTTGCTGTCACAGCACTATTCTACAATACCCCAAATTAGCCCTAGTACAGTTGATGCCATTCTGAAGGAAGAATAAAATATTAAACTACTTGAATGTCACAATGTGTTGACAATGAAATAGCATTTATTTCAATTCAGTAATAAAAAGGGAGCCTGCACTGCTGCACACATTTGTACATTACCATACTTTTGAAGACTTGGAGCACCAAAATACAACAGATTCCAAAATTTAAAGGGCTCTAGCATCATTTATGTCCTACTGCTTTATGCAGAAGGTTGGGTTTTCTTTTTTCATTTAAATACAACCATGACAGAAAGGAGACACTGAGAGTTACAAAGAGTGAGAATGAAAATTAGATTTTTCTCACTAAGAAGTTACAAAACAAAGTATATAATCATGTTCAGTAAAGACAAATATTCAGTATAACTTTTAAAAGGACCAGGTAAGCCGTTGTAACTGTTATGATATGTTCATGCTTTATGTAAAAAGTACCGCCCCCACCCCCCCAATTACTTTGGCAATTTATACCGGAGACATTTGAAAAGAATACAAACAAAACTGTGAAAATTGCAAGGTTGTGTGATTAATCTGAATATGAAAAAAACATTACATCTAACTAATCAAGTTGTCTATTGCTTTCTCTAGGCTGGATCCACTTACTATGAAATATTAACTACACCAAACGCTACACAAATCTGCACCATCATTATTATTTCATATTGCACTTACCTAACTGCATACTTGCCTGATCATCCATGAGCACTGACATTTTCAACACTAGACTTACTTAATGCCATGTACTATCTTGAGAAAGAGCTTCTCAACACTGATCTGGCACCTAACGCATTTGAAATCTGCGAATGAGTCTGTTCTGCATCTATATGCCAATTTAGCCGGTTTTCTCTAGTATTAAGTTCAGCACAAAGCATAGCACCCATTGACTCAACTAATTCCATTCAGAAGCAGAGTTGCAGAAGGAGAGTGGGCGTATATAAAGTTGTTACACAGCGTTACAAACCAGTTAAAGAACTCACCAACAAAGTGGAATACACAATATATGGGCTTTCCAGAACAGGGATAAATTAAAGCCAGAGACTTTATCCAGTAAAGAATTTTTGTTACATTTGCAGTATAGGCTGACTTGTGAAATTCGTCCAGTTCAAGCCCATAGTAGTTTGCTAATCAGTTCACCTTGAAAAAAAAAAAAATGCAACAGCTAAAAACATTTAGTGACATTAACTTTAGTGACATCTTTTTTTTTGACTGGGTAAGCATTTTGGTATGTCAGTTCCAATTCAGGTTCACCGAGTTCTTTGAAAAAGTAGTTCAAGAACAATTTCCGTTCAAGAGAAAAAAAAAAAAAGATAAAAAAGAAAAAAGCAATTCAAAGCAGATTTTGCTTTGATTCCTTGGTTCTCCTACCAGAACAGCGCTCTGACCATTAGAATTTAGGCTATAGGAAGGTCTTGTGCATCTTCCCCATTCATGCAGAATCTAGGCTAGGCATGAGGAAGCTGGAGGGAGAAAGACAGAGACACACACAGGAGTCTGCAAGTGATAACGGCAGATGGAGGAATCCCAGATTCCAGTCCCTTCTACAAGGTGTCCTTGAGAATTTTCCACTAAAATTAATTGGACAAAAGTATGTTTGTAGCAGGAACCAGACTATCTGGAAGCACTTCTTGCTTCCAAATAAATAGTCACATTGGACTACAGAGTGAGGATCTATCCTCTTTCTCTCTCTTACTGGTCTTGAGAATCTTGCATTTCTGACTGTCCAATGAAACACCTAAACAGGGAGGAGTGAAGAGTATGTCCTATAAACCTTGGTTTTAATCAGCCTGTTAACAGTGCAAAATTGCTAACACCTTTCCATTCTGTTCTTTGGGGATAGGAGAACCAAAGAGAGGATTATTTGCATCTCCATTTCTTAATTTCCACATAGTCTTCCTCCCACAGCACTCAGCTTTTCAATTACTAGTGATACCAGAAAATTCAGTTAAGAATTGACTAAGGTCTGTGTCTGTTAAACCGAAGCCCTACAGAGTATTTTCTTTGCTCTACTCATAGCTGCAAATGCACTAGCAGACACTACAGGAAGAGTTTACCTTATGACATTTCTCGTCATGATCATAGAATCATAGAATGGTTTGGGTTGGAAGGGACCTTAAAAGGTCATCTAGTCCAACGCCCCTGCCATGGGCAGGGACATCTTCAACTAGAGCAGGTTGCTCAGAGCCCCGTCCAGCCTGACCTTGAATGTTTCCGGGGATGGGGCATCTACCACCTCTCTGGGCAACCTGTTCCAGTGTTGCACCATCGTCATTGTAAAGAAGTTCTTCCTCTTATCTAGTCTGAATCTACCCTCTTTTATTTTAAAGCCATTGCCCCTTGTCCTATCGCTACAGGCCCTGCTAAATGATGATAGTGCTAAGAACTGCTGTTCTACCAGTGTCAGATTTTTAATATAAAAATCAACAAAGACAATGAAAATATATTATACAAACCATACAGGTCATGAGAAACAAACTTCACTAGGAGCATACAGAACTACCATTTGTAAGCTACGAATGAGTACAAATTTTCTGAAGAAATCAGTTTAATTTACTAAATCTTCTGATTCTTACAAAAAGGGGCAAAAAAATGTCATTGAATCAAATGTTTTGGTGATAATACAATAACATACAGGGCAAAACATGTATGTAGGAAGGTAAAGCTGATGCTTAAAGAAATGCTGAAAAGCTAGCTCTTAATAAGAGTACACAGAATTTCACCAGTGTCACTGCTGAATGGTGGTAACGACCAATGGTAGCTTTTCTGAGACAGTATGCAAGATGAGCTGGTGACTTCAGGGCAAGTATCAAGAAAAAAACTGTATCAGATTCGGTAATTGTATAAAAGGTCTCAAAATGCCCTCCAAGAAATGAATGGTTTTGGAGCTTGAAATACGCTATCAGTGACAAGGAGAGTTCATTGAGATCAAGTCTGAGGTATGTGATATAGGCTAATGCAAGAAACATGTTGCTGACATAAATATTGTGCAGACAATAAAAATTCTTTTTAAGAAAAAAAAAAGGCAAAACATGGCATTTTTGCATGATTTTTTTTAAAACCACTAAAGAGATTACCCAAAACAGAAGGAAAGAACTGAATAAAAATTAGTAGACACTTAAATGTTAATATTGATTCATCTGCAATATTATGAAAATATAATGTATGAATGTGACAATTCCCCATACTTGGGATTCATTCCTATATTTTGAGTGTTAGGATCCCTTTATTATTTATAAATTCTCCATGAAAACCATATAGATTAAAAAATCAGCTTGATTAATGAAGTGGTAAGAAATACATCCCACTGCATACAGTTAAAGGAAATAATCCAAGTGATAGGTCTTTAGTCATACAACTTTTAAGGTCCACAGAAGTTATCTTCAATAATAATAGCATAGAAAGTAAAGGCACAAATTCATCTCATCAGAATCCTCAACAGAGTGAGCAGATAAGCCCGATAAGCTCCTTACTACGTTTTAGACTGCTTTACTCACAGGCAGGTGTTATACGACTGTATGTCAAGCCAAGTAACTTAGCTTTTTGTCCTGTCTGCTTCCTCTACTATCCATCCTGCATGGAAATTAGCTCACTATTAGACACCCTTCTGGAGTAAGTAAACTATTCCTTCGGAGAGAAAAACCTGTGCAACTTTAGTAGCACTTTGCTACAAGCAGTCCAGATAACAGTAGGTTTATTTGTCTCTTTTCTTCCTATACAGTCTTGTTGCATCCTACAGGCCTTCTACTCTCAGACATCTTCATGACAAACCGTAAGGCAAGCCACATGCATTTTGGTGTCATGCTATAGAAACACCATTCCAGCGGGCTCTGACAGAGCCTCACATGATTTTAGACACTTTGAACTGAAAAATGTCAGAGAAAAATTGTTTATCTGTACCCAGAGAAGGTCTAAATGAGTGCTATGCAGTGTAGATATAACCTACTCCACATAACTTGCCCTCAGGGCTTGAATGCTTAGAGCCATAATTGTCTCATTGAAATTAATACTAAAAGAGAAAACTTCAAAAACCATATAGTTCACTTTTGAACAACAATCATGAATTAGGTAATGTTGCTAAGCCCTTGTGGCTATCCCTTAAGAAAAAGAGCTTAGTTACCAAGTCTATTTTTGTTCCGAAAATGATGTGCTCAACTCTAAATGTAATTTGAGCAGAACATTCTCCATCCAAGCCCCAGACCTTTCTGAAGTCCAAAGAATCTTCAGGTCAAGAACTTTGAAAAATCAGTATTTTATTGTCTTCTATTAACTTCTTAGCTTGTTCTCTCTTTCTTTTTTCCTTTCAATTAGAGCAAGAGATGGTTTCAGGTAATCTCATTCTAAAATGTAAGATCTGCTCAGGTGTATCAAAAATAATTATCGTTCCTCATCTCACTTGGTAAATGTCAGTTCTCACCATACTTTTGCTGTGCCATTTATTTCTTATAATTGATGTAAAAAGATCCTTAAAGTTGCATAGATTTAAACTGGAATAGGTGGAGTGATGTGGAAAGGAATGCCAGTACATTTCAGGGAGATTAAACTACTTTTTTGTCTCATTTGAAGAGAAATAGTCCTGCTCTCCTTCATACTACTGATTGGTGATGCCTGAAGAAAAATAACTGTCCTGCATAGCAACCTATCTCCCTAGATTAGGCAGCACTGGTCACAGACTCATCTCTTCCCTACTGCTTAAGATAGGGTTCAGATGCCTTAAAGTTCATTCCACAAATATAAACATAAACTTTACAAGTATGCAAAACTGCAGATCATTGTTCTCTCTTTTCGCATTTGACCCCTTTCCCTGCCCACCTACTGACTCACAAATCTCCTTTTCTTGAAGAAAAGCAGGAAGAAGAAAAGCAACCATGGTTGCTGACAGAATAGAGATTTAACATATTAAAATAGGGATAGTTTAAGCTTGTATTTATCAAGTAATTTTGCCTCCTATGTCCTAGCTATCTTATTGATGGTCAGAAGCAGAGCTTGAGCTCTCTGTAAGGAGTCATGTTATTCAACTCATTGCCGTGGAGTATGTGGCTGGCATCGCATTAGCAGTCTGGATCTATACCTGCTGTGAAACAGGAGGTGACTTCTGGTAACCACAAAGTCTAAAATTTTACTTCAGTGAAAATATTAGGTACGACTGAAATTCCCGGAAACAGTTTGACAGAAGTTGTTTAAGAAAGCCAATTGTATGTTTTCACAACTGTAAGACTGAAACATTGAGAAAACGGTGACAGTTTTTTATTTATACAGTGGTAACAAAGTGAAGTCAGATTAAATACACTTCCAGTGAATAGTCATGCCTTATTCTATATATAATATGGAGGTTATTGTGTATTGTTTTTAGTCATACTCTATTTCAAGCAGAACATAGTTCAGAGTACTTGAATCTTAAATGACAACGTGGAATGAAATTTTACGTGTTCATACTTCAAGAAAACCAGAGAAATTCAATTTATTCCAATAAATATTAGTTACTGTAGTATGATACAATATTATATTTATTCTGGAGGAAGAAGCTTAAAGTGAATCAAAGCATATGATTTAAGATAATTCTATTTATGTAAGTACTTTGTTTTCAATTTAATAAGTGATGCCAAAATAGGGATTATTTATTTTGCTTACAAACTTATCTGATAAAACTGGTTTCTATTTTCAGTTCTTTTTTCCCAAAGCTGGATACACTAAGAGTGTTGTGCAGATGGCATGTGAGCCTACAAGTTGGAGTTAACAGAATGGTGCTTGCTAGCAGCCCTTACTTAGGTTAATTGATGACTTCTGGAGAGACTTCTATTCTTTCCTTTACAAGAGGATGTTGACATGAGTATTCAAAAGTAGCTGAGAATCTTACGTGAGAAAACATAAACCTTTTCAGTAGTTGAAGAATATCAACATGAAAGGGCATAAGTAGTCACTAGGAATAACGTCTTTTTTTTTTTTAATCACGAAGTATGCCTTTACTATGCACACTGGAAACTCAGCTATATTCCATCCATATTAGCTTTACCTTCTCTGCAGTGTTGTGGAGAAAAAGTAGCCTATAATATGTTTGGGGTTTTGCCTGGTATCAAGCCCCCCCCCTTCCCCTCCCCCCCCTTTTTTTCCCCATTTCCGGTAATGTTTGCATTTCACTTGCTACTAATTTGCATATGAGCCTAGTGAAGATGGTTTCTTTCTATAGTGCCAAGCATCATATGTATTCTGAACACAACTATATTATGTAAAAGGCATGGTAACTACCTGAATTGAACAATGCAGAATTGATTTACAAAAGGAAATGGAGAAAAAGGACTCTTCATTGACAATTCTTATGGAATCTTACTTGGACATACTTTTTTTTGACACTTTCCTGTCTAGGTGGCATCTTTTCTTGGATGGGGAAGGGGAAGCGGTAGACTGGGAAACACAAAAAATAAGGGACAATGCTTTGAGACATTTTTTCCTGAAATTTAACTTCTCCTACCTTACCTTATTTTTCTATCAAGTACACTTTTCTGATGTCCTCAAATACACAGTTCAATCAACTAAATTTCAATTTATGATTTATAATATGGTTTAGAACATTGAAATTATCTTTTTAATTATCTCATAAAAACTTCATAAAGCTCTGAGTTGTAGATCACCCTATCAGAATCATTAATGAGCAGATTTCTGTTTTGTTGGGAGCTGCTTATTCATGGAGAATATTTCTTGTTACTTTTGAGATGGGAATAGATGTACTGCAATTGTTTTGCTTTCAAGAAATTGAAATAAGAGGAAATTTAGACTATTTTCTATGTGAGGATTCCTGAAACTTCTCAGACACCTTCACGAATTTTGTAATACCGTATTTTCATATTAAACAACCTAGATCCTCCAGCTCTCTGTCAGATTAGAACCTTTGATAGAGCTTTTCTGAGAAAAGAACCTGAACCACATTAGTATAATTTCTTTCTGAAGTCAGAATATGAAGTCAGATATTTGAGAGGTAATGTACACTGATGAATGAAAACCTTTTTTATTTGCCCTGATTTGCCTTGGTTTTGTTGGCTTTAACTTTATTTATGAGTAAAGAATTTCTGTCTGTTTGTAACTTAGTCATCAATAAATGTAATGTCCAAACCTTCAGGGCCTGCAAAATCAAATCATTCCAATACTGAGATTATGTCATAAAAAGGGTTAGCAATTATAAATTACAACTACAAAAGTAGTGTTGAGTCACTGAACCTGTCTTTCCCTTGTGGTCAGCCTATCCTCATTGGCATCAACAGACTTTCTATTTTCTTTCATAGTTTCAAAAAGTTTCAGGACTTAAAACTTCTGAGTATTACACTCCCTCCTACTGAACTACTCCAAGATCCTCTTGTTTTATTCTTCTCTATAGTGATATTTTCCTAACACTGAGTCATATGAAAGTGTCAGTAGTGCACTTCTACAGCCTACTGTTTTTAAGAAAACCATGAATAAAAATACTAAGTGAAATACTAGAACTCTAGTAGCATTTTACTTGGGAAATAATACTTACCTTCTGACAGACCTTTGTTGTCTTCTCTTTACTAGCTCCTCATCTGCCTTAAAATTCTTTTACTGATACCCATGTTTTCTATTTTAAATAGTAATTTCCCAAGTGACATTGTAACAAAAATCATCTACATGAGTCCACCTACTACTTTGTCTGGAAAATAATGTTAAGATTGCTGAGAGCAACTTAATTTAGTAAGCACATATGATTTTATGTCATTTTCTATTTGACTTGTTGTCTAGTAATTCTGGTCTTCAAAATGTCTTTTTTTTTTTTTTTTTTTTTTTTTAAAA
>NW_009197725.1:0-9545 GCF_000690835.1 Fulmarus glacialis | reverse complement strand
TTTGGTTTTCAAAAATTTTTTTTTTTTTTTTTTTTTTTTTTTTAAAGAAAAAAGCAGTTGTACCTGTCTGGATCACTTCCAGTCTCTTTAAATACAAGTAACACATTTACTATTAAACTGTTCCTGACTTTGTAATCTTATTAACAATCCCTACTACAAGACTGAGATTTCTTGTACCAGTTCCTTCAAAATTCTTGAAAAAGATCATCCAGTCCCCATAGCTTAAGAGCATTCATGCCTGAGGTTTGCTTCCATATCAATTGTAGCAATTTAGATTTACATACCTTTGTTCCTATTATCTATCATGCCTGTCCTGGTGCTTAAAATAAATTTCCTAATTAAAACTGAGACAAAGAAAGATATCCCTCCATTTCCTGTAATTCCAAAACCAACCCTATAGCACCAGTCTATGCTGCTGCTTCTCTTTATTTACATTGCTTTTACAGTTTATGCACCTTTTGTTTTCTGTGGGTTCATTGAGTATTTGATAAAGAAATCGATCAAATTTATCTTGTCAGACTATCCAATCCTTACCATAGTTTACAGATTTTTGTGCAACACAAGCATGGGAAGTTTAAGTTTCTCATAATATCACAATTCCTGGTACTATTTTTTTTTTAATAAAGTTGGGATGTTTCTATCCAAATCCAAGCACTCTTGCAGAAGAGCCCCTTCTACCAGGTAATATTCATCCAAAACAATTCTTTTGCATCTGTGCAACACCTTCCTTTTCATTTCCAGTATTATTTTTTTCAATTCATAACTGTAATTCCCCTCCCTCTATGAGTGGATGTGCAGATCCCATAGAGCTCATTTCTGCAAACTGACATTGAAGTTATTTTCTAATTGCCTTTCTCAGATGCCTTTAGAACCAGTCCACCAACCCCCAGGAGTCTGCAGAGCACATGTATGATGCACATACACAAATTGCACAATGCTGTCCTCCCACCTTTACACACATGTTCTTATGAATAATATTTTATTATTTGGTAGGACAGGAATTATCATGGTAATTATCTTTTGTAATTTTTTTTTTTGTCAGATGTGCACAAAATGTGAATGTGTAATTGTAAATTCCTATCTGGCAATTCTAGCATTAAGTAAGTGACAACTTGTATTCTAACAAAAATACATCTATTTGTAACTTGGACTAGAGTACAAAAACTAAAACTCATCATTAAAAAGACATTGCAGCCAGTGTCTGCTTCTTAAGTAAAAAGTGGTTAAGAATCAACCCCTAAACTTCTGTTTTCTCAGAATTTAAGGAAACCACATAATTTAAATTGCAGAGTGCCCAAATGACAGCTAATTCAGATAGCAGTTCTGTCTCCCAGCTGCAGATGGTACGAAAAAACTAGACCTTTTATAGTATTAAGAGATTCCCACTGTCCCAGGAATAGTATACAGATGTTGCTCTGATATATACTGCCAGATGAAAATTTGTTGTTTGTGCGTATATAGCTGGAATATGTATGGACAAGTACTCGGCGCTAAGTACATAGTATTTTATAGCAACATAGAACCACAGACACTTAGGGTAACTAAGAAACATAAAGAGAAGATCTTTATCTCAAATGGTTTACAGTCCTAAATTAAGTAGAAAACAGTGGGAAATTATTATTAATTACATAGAGAAGTGGACTAAAATGTTCTTAATGGAAGCAGAATAATAAGCTGATTATAAAGTACTTAATGAGATTTATTAAATGAATATGGGCCAATATTCCCTGTATACAAAGCCATTCTTGATTTCTTTTTAATTTATTATTTAGAGGAGTACAATAAAGAGCAAACATGTGACAATCTAAGTAGCAAACCTCTCTGATTTGCAGATTGAAGTACAAATTTGCATGAGTTTATAGCAGCTTTTTCTAAAGACTGAAGTCCAAATCCTACTGCATTTAAATCACTGAAAATGCAGAGTAACCTAATGCCATCCATGGTGTTAACCACTACCAGTGTGATTGCGAACAGACTGAGAAGTCCTGAGAACCCTCACCGATTATCTCCTCAGATATATATAATGTGAGAAATGGAAGTCTCCCCCCCCAACATATCTCAGACTGCGAAAAGTATAATGCTTAGAGACTGGAGAATCAGCTTTTATGAAGCACACAAAACATAAAAACATGCCTTTTTTCTTATATGCTCCCAATGTTTTTGAAAAAAAGACTCCTAAATTAGGTATCTTTGAGACAGGCAACAACTTTAGCTGCTTTACACAGCTCTACTACAGATAGGTCTCCTGTTAGGCTACTGAAATGTTCTGCAGAGAATTCCCTCCATTTGGCAAATTATTTAAGCAAGATGAGACGGTGAGACACAATGTGACTCATACACTTTTAGACGTATATGTGATGTCTTTGCAGGATCTGTTGAATCTATGCCTAGTTCCCATTATCCCTGGAGACTGATAGCAAGGTGTTGCACTATATTGTATACTTACATACTAAATATTAGAACTAGTCAGGGAAAGTGAGAACTTATTTACTTTCCAGCTCTATTAACATATTCCTGCAAACATAAGTCACCTCTGTGACATCAAAAACAAAAAAATTAGATCTTTTTCTGGTATTTAATTATTGAAAATGGGACCATATAACTGGTACAAAGGCAGGCATCTACAGGTCCAGTTAAAAGATTAGGTCTCTAAAGTCAAGCCCTCTGATCACTAGGTACTAACACTTGGGAAATTTGGAAAGCTGTTATGACATAATTTGGTCTTACTTTGTTTTGCCAACATAACCCATGAGAAACATGGAAACTTTTTAGTACTATGGAAAGCCAAGGCAGCACTGTTTGAAGTAGAAAACACTTATTTGGCATGCTATGCCTGACTGTAGTTCTGTGCTGCCCTTGCTATTTATCCAAAACTACTTATATTAAAGTAGACTATTAGCAATGCTTCAGTAATAACTATCAAGTGCAATGTAGACAAAATCTAAGAGAACTTATTAGAACAATTAATCAAGAAAATGGACACATTTGAAAGTTATTTTTCCCTAAATGTTCATTTTTCAGATTTCTTCTTTTAACTAAAGTTACTAGAATACTGTTATTTCCTGATAGTCTGATAAGTAGCCATAGTTCCTCTAAAAACAAGTTTTAAAAGCTCTTACTTGTGTCTGCCTTCATATGAAATTCTCCAAAGTTGCATATGGGATAAATCAGCTAAAATAAAGGAGTAAGAGAGCATGCTTTCAAAGTCTGTTTTGCTGATGTTCCCTATTTTCAAAATTGTGCAGGTAATTTTTGGTAATCAAATGAAACAAAAATATCTCTCTGTAAAATTCCAAATATTTTTTCCTTAGAAAGTGATCCCATAACATGTGTTTCCTGGAGTCTTCTGAGAAGATTCTGATTTTTTCAGTCTATAGCTTGAAAGCTCATGCGTGTGAAGAAACAGGACAGATGTTTATTAGTAATCATAGGCCACACTGATTTTTTGAGTAAATGACATTGTCCTTAAAGGAGGATAGCAGCCTTGCTATGTTTACATTCTCAAATACTCTCCCTCAGTTCATGTAGATAACTGGGGACAGAACCATCTCACTACTCCCTGCAGAATAATAGTAAAGCTATACACGTAATTTCTTAATGCCCTCATGATTTGCATTTTAAAATAATGAAACACTGGTTTGTGCCCAGGGTATTTCTTGTGTGGATTAGGTAGATAACTCATTGTGGAAATGATCTTTAGCACCTTAAATATAAGACAGAAGTATAATAAATGTGACTTACAGCTTCTTATTGCAGTACTAAGCTAAAACTGAAAAGCTACTGAATGACTTTTTCACAAAATACTGGTCTGAGTTGCCAGCTAGATACACCTGTAATCAAAATACAATATATCTTTACAAATAAAGCCTGATGCCAGCATCCGACTACTTTGTATCTTCTCACAGTGACTCACATTAGTGTATTTTGTTAGGTATTAACTTTAAACTTGTTCCAATACTGGACTAAATAAAAACTTGTTGCTGGACCATTTTCTCCTATTTATTGTTATACTTTACTGACACTTCGTCCAGAAGACTCTCACTCTCTAGAAAATATTCTGTTGAGGAAAGAATGCATGAATTTCTGGTAATTAAATGATTCATCTTGCATTTGATACAGGTCAACCAAACCCCTTCTATATTATTTTACGGATCTCTGTTATGAGGAACATGTTTACTACTTATAAGAAGGCTCAGAAAATTTCCCATTTTCTCAAGTGATGTTGGGTTGCAAAAAGATTGGGAAAAACAGTTCTAAATATTAATTTAAATCAGTGTTAAAACTCTAAAAGGTAAAACTTTAACTAATTGACATCTTTAGATTTTTTTTTGGTTGTTGTTTGATCACTTGAAAAGGTATGATGCAAGACACTCTTTTCAAAAAACTAATGGAAGCTCTTATTTTCCAAATGAAAAATTCAAGGGCAAACCAATATTTTTCAAAACTAGGAGAATAACAGAATTGCTTAAATTAAGATTTGAACATCTGAATTTGTCCTCTAGAAGGCTGGGCATACAGCAGCTCCACTGAATAAATAGGAATTTGGAAAGCTCAACACTTGAAAAATCAGGCAGTTTCTGACCTTTTCTTTCCTATAACATACATATCACACATTTTCTTTCTGTACTTTGCTTTTTCCATCACATCTAGCTTCAATATTGCCATTTTCTTTTGCTCATGAGAGATCATTAATGAATTAAAGAAGAAAAACCAAACCATGATATGAATAAAACTAATACTGTTGTTTTCTGTATTCTGTATATCTACTCATAGTTTTGACTAATACACGCTATGCTTGTAACACAGAAACCCAGATTTTTTTTAAAATGGGACAATGCCAGACTAAATTAGTGCAGAAGTCATACCCAACATAAAATTGCCAGTTGCTACTTAAAGAAGGAGATGGCTGTTGTAGATTACAAGTGTGAATAATGGCCCATCTGGACAGAAACCATGACATCTGTATGAAGGGAATGCTGCCTAAATCCAAGATCGCTTGTTCCTCCTCTCAGTCTAGTGCTTAGAAAACAATATTCAGAAATGGATATGAAACTCCCAGTTCCATTATTTGAGCAGTAAGTACCTCTTTTCGCTCATCCTTTAAAGAGCTGATAACTGAACTTAGTTTTATTTTATTTCTCATACGGAACAAAATTTGAAAAAGAAACCCTGAAATCATCTGTAGATATACGAGCAATAAAGTTCACAGGAAATTTTCAAAGATATTTTGCAATAGCTATTGTAGCAATAACTATTTACAATAACTATTCATGCATTTATAGCGTAAACATATAGCATAAAATTCACATTTTTCACAGCTGGCAAGAAGTAAAGTTACATTCATTAGTTGAAGAAGAAAAGTTCTAAACTGAGAGGAGGTGCACTGTAATAAACATACATAAAATTATTACACACAAAAGTATTTTTCCTTCAACGTCAACAGACCCAAATGTAATTTTTGATGTTAAATCAAGTAACATGAAATCTTGGCATACAGGTTTTCTATAATTAATTCAGGATGTTTAAAATTTTAACTTGCAGCCACTAGTGCAGCTCGTCTTGACACAATCAAAGCACATTTCAGGTAATTTTACATAAATTTATTAAAAGGTAACAGGCAGAAATTGAAGTGCATTGAAGCGTTGTGTCATAATGCTTCCACTAGTTGCACTATTTTTACACATTCTATTCTGGGATGTTTCATAGGCTTATGAATATCTTCCGAATCTCTTAGTTACGGTGTTTTTCATTCAGTCTTTATAAATTTCTCCATGTTAATATTTCAACAGTACACAGATGTCTTCTGCACATAAAGAAATATTATACTCCATAAGGAACCATTAATAAAGACTTTTACAAAAAATTTTGTGTAAGCTCTATCAAAAAGGATGACCAGAAAGTTTTCAATATAAAGTTTGCTTTAGTACTGTACAATACCTGATCTGTGCCACACAAAAAAATCACTCCTGGAGAAAACATTTTCAATCTCAGTTAGATCTATCTTAGGTGATTTTGCAAAGATTAATTATTCTTTATAAAGCGCTTTAAAGATACAAAGCTAACCATGAATGCCAAATATAATTAATATAGCTAAAGCAATAAAGCAATGGTATATGTAGTACTGTTCAATAATAAATTCCTTTGTGATACTTAGATATGAGTTTGAGGGCCAATTGCAATTAACCATTAGAGTGTACTATTTTTAAACTATGACATGTCTCCTGGAAGATCATTTCATGACCCTTCATGAATTTTCTAGTGAAGATATATCTAATGAAAAACTGAACAAATATCTTTGAATATGCTAGGAAATAATGCTTAAAGAGAGTCTCGCTAATAACTAAAGACTTAATATGTAATCATCAAGATTGTCACATTAAAAAAATACATGGAAATAATTATAGAAAATATTTTTAAATTATAAATTCTTAATGTATTTCTTAACAGAGCTGAAGACTGAACAGAATGGTGATTCTTTATTTTCAAAAAGTAGTCATGGAACTGGGATCTCACATGAATATACAAGGAAGATCCTGTGACAGGTGGTATTTTATATTACCCATGCAGTTAATACTACACACCTCAAATTAATTTCAGGTTGAAGACTCATTTGATAAAATTTCTTTAAATAAGTTTGGACAGGGAAGTTTTATGGGAGCAAGCTTTTTCATCTGCTCTAAATTTATTGTGATGTTTTAAATGTTATTTATGGTATACTATTACACTGTCCCAGAGGAAGTATTTAAATAGGCCCTCCTTTTTTATAACAATGAAAAGACAGCTGTCTGTCCTGAAAGAGAGATAACAGAGGTTGCACTGCAAACCCATACATTTGGTTTCAAACCTTTTTCTGCAACTGCATTCAAGATTTTTTTTTAAGCACCAAAACATACACATTTCTTAAACAATGTGTTTCTAGGCACCTTTTTGTTTTGGATCAATTTAATTGTTAAGATTTCAAGTTTTACAGGTTGCCAAGGTTGTAACTGAAGAATAGTATAACGATGGAAAGCTTTGACAAGTGATAAGGAACGATGCATCTAAAATGTCTGGCTGTAGACAATAATCACAGAGACACATGACTGGTGGAATTAATCATCATTCCCATTAACAGCCTCATCAAAAGTACAGGCACAATATGACAAGGGTTTGGTGACTTCAGATCAGAATGTGAGGCCTGAGATTCATTCTAACATTGAAATTTTATGTGTCCTGAAGGCAAAGAAAATTACTGTTACCACAAATAGTGCTTAGTCAAACACTGCATTTGGGCGTAGTAACCTAAAATTTTCAAGCTGCCATACCACAATTTTCAAGTGTGCCTTAAACACTGATGTTTTAGCTATGAAGTTGGTGGCAGTATTGAAACCAAATGGTATCCAACCACATCTAAAAAGCAATCATCATCATGCAAATATTCATTATAAAATATATCAAAACATAACATTTTTTAAAAGTCTAAAAATGTAAAAAAGCCTTATAAAATTTGAGGCATGTTCTTAAGCATGGCTTAAGGATGTACCCTTACTTGTTCATGTGCAGTTTAGGTGAACATACAGCTCCATCAGGTGATGAAGACTCTAGATGTACATTTATTTTACTAGGAGAGATACTTTTCCCTAGGATTCTGTAATTTTCTCATTGTTCATAAGAAGCTATTTTTTCATACAATTCAATTTAATTCAGGTATGAATGCAAAAACTTTAATTACAGATTTTTGGGACAAAATTATTTGCTTCTCATATAAATACAATACCCCCTCTCCAGCACTAAATCTTTGTATTTTTACTGATAAACTCTCAAAATGTGCCATTCCAGAAAACAGATTCTCTCTTTTTGAGTTTTAGGTGTGTTCATATGATAACTATTTTGCAAATGAGTAACAATCCTATAGAAATCTCAAGGCAAGACCTGTAAGACACAGATTAAGCATTTTCTACTTATTTCAAAATATATAGCCAAACTGTAACATTCATTAAAAGTTGTGTAACTTTCAGGGTCTCTAGGCAATTTATAGGCACACACATATGCAGAAATAGCTGAAGATACTACAGCACAATCATGTTCAGTACTATGCCTGAAGTGTCTGATAATCAGCTCACAAGCACATTGAAAAGAAAGCTGTTAAATGATGACAGCATTATTGCAGAAAAGCAATGATCTGAAACAGCACTGTTTATAAGAAATTATAAACACCTGGACTACCAAAAGTAGAAGTCCTTATCCATGATATGGAAAAGGTTCTGGGGCAGTTGAACAAAGTATGCAAGAATGTACTATAAGGGTATGTTGCAGCTTGTGGCATATTTGGAAAAATGGAAAATATAAATTTGCTGGTTTTCTTTTGCAAGAAAAATAAATAAATTCTTGAGAAAATCAGCCAGTTCTGGTTTCTTGGAGTTTTTTGTTTGTTTTGGGGGTAGGTTTTTTTGTGTGTGTGTGTTTTGTTTGTTTGTTTATTTTTTAATATACAGAGACGAGCGATGCTTCACTGATCAACATTTGTACTGAGCTGAAGGTCAGACTGCCAGCATTTCTGCAAGCCCATGCATCTGAGTTAATAATTGCTTTTCAGGTACTGGTGAACTACAAGATCATTGCAATGCCATTTAGAATCATAGAAGCATAGAAAAGCCCAGGTTGGCAGGGACCTCAAAAGATCATCTGGTCCAACCTTTCGTGGGAAAGAGAACCTAGATTTGGTTAAAAAATATAAAAATTGAATTGTTAAAAAAAGAATGGAGGGATTGGAAATGCAAAGCAATTTTTGATTATTGTCATTATTTTTAACTTTTCCCCAGATCATCCCCTAGAATTCTCTGTAGGATATATAAAATAGCATGGTTCATAGATTTTAAAACTGGGAGAGATCACTATAGGCAGCAGTTTTTAAAAAAAGCAAATGTCAATGAAGTCTAGCTCAGGAATTCCTTCCCCTAACCCAATAAAATGTGGTTTAAACATTTGGGTTGTTTGTTTGGTTTTTGTTTCGGTTTTGAGGGGTTGTTTTGGTTTGTTTTTTTAAGAGAGCTAGTCTAAAGACTTCAAATGTTGGGCAGTTCACATTTAAGTGATTTGCTTTAAAATATCTTTATCTTGCTAACTGTATACAGTGATGGAATATTGTCACAGTTTTCCCTGCCAGGTTAGAAAGCATGTACACATCAACTATTTTAGCTCTGTGTAGTCTCTTGTAGTCTTTTCACAGTTAATATCCAATAATTATTTTAATCATTATCCAATAATATCTTTCACGTGCAGGGTGTGATTTTGGCCAACACTGTCTGCTCAAAGCTTTGTTGCAGGCCATTTGTAGCATATGCTGTTCTGTTTGGGTAATAAATTCAAGGCCGAGCAACAAAAAAAACCTGCTGAAGAACAAGATGCATCTCTGTTACAAAGGTTTACCAATAAAAATATTCCAGTAGAAATACATTACTAGTTTCAAATATAAATCCCTTCCTATTTATTCCTTTGATAAGTCAGTGACCTGTCCTATAGCAGTCTTATAGATGCCACGAAAATATTCTCCAGATTTCCAAGTC
>NW_009197724.1:0-529 GCF_000690835.1 Fulmarus glacialis | reverse complement strand
CGGAGGCAGGCAGAGCCCGGCCAAGCTGAGCCGGGACACCGCCGGGGACGGGAAGGTGTCACAAGAGGCCGTTTCCGCACACTGGGGCCAAGTCAGCAGAAACGGGATAGGACTTTGGCTGGAGGCGAAGGAAAGGGAAGCCGGGCTGCCCTGCGCTGGGGCAGAGATAAGGTGCTCACGTTCGCTATTCCCTCCCGGCTCCCTCCCTGCCAGGCATGGCCCGGCTCCCTGAGCCGGCACGAACCGTGCGAGCGCCGAGGTCTCCCTGCCCTCTGCACCACAAGATCCAAACTGCCGGCGTTGGGGTCAAAATCACTGGTCAAAGTTAGCCCAGAAAAAAAAAAGGGGATGAAAACCCCAAAAATCCGGCGCCCTCCATCCCCGCAGCCTTTGAAAGGAATAACTCCGCTGCTCCCCTGGAACTGGATTTTTATTGAAAAGGAAAATGAGGATTAATCAGCCCAGCTCGGCAGATGAGGGGTGGGTATGGGGGTGCTGAACCCCAAAAGATAAATCCCCGCATACAAGG
>NW_009197723.1:11524-19234 GCF_000690835.1 Fulmarus glacialis | reverse complement strand
GGTGAGTGAGCAGCTGTGTGGGGTTTGTTTGCTGGCTGGGATTAAACCATGACTATATATATTTATATATATATAAAAAAGTTTTTAAAGGCAACTCCCTCTACAGATGTGTCCCTAGAGCAGCAGGTGAGAAGATGCCATCCCAGCATTTCTTTTGAAATACAGTGCTTTTTACAGTTGGCATTTATTCTCATTTCACCTTTTCTGTAAGCTTCACGTTGTCAGCATTGCTTTGAGGCCCATTTTCTTTTCCCTAGCCCACATGCAGTACAGCATAACTGCGTTAACAATTCTGTAGGAAATATAGGGCGCTGCTTTGTGCGTTGAGATGTCGGTCAGTCTCGGCTGGAACAGGCTGGTTTTGTTTTTGTTTTATAAGAACAGGCTGTTTTGATTGATGTTGAATAATACTCTCCTCAGCTGAAAAAACAGGTTGGACTATCTGAGGAGAAAGATGTTAATTAGTTGCATGAAGTGCCACACTAGGCATTTAATACAGATTATAGTATTCTTTGGGACACAGTCCTGGGGTCCCCTACAGTAAGAAATGGCGTAGAGCCTTCTTCTTATATGACGAACTGTGGGAGTGGGATGTTGGGAGGTGGCTCATCCTCAGTAAGCTGTGAGCCTGTTTGTGTCTGAAGAAAATACCAATGTTTTGATTTTGCCGCTGTTCTTGCTGCAACCAAGTTCAACAGCTTTTGCTCTAAATAAAAAAGCATTTTTACCAGAAAAAACTATGTGCTTGTTCTCTAAGGAGGAGTTTGTAATCTTATACATTGGATGTAAACCCTCCCTAAAGAGGCAAAATTTCTTGAGTGAAAAAACAGCAAGATTGTGTGCTTTTTTTTATTCTAATTTTTTGTTGTGTGTTTTGTTTTTTGTTTTTGTTTTTTTTTTTTTTTAGCAAAGTACACATTTTACTAGCATTGAAATAAGACAGTAGAGAGCAAAAGATACACTTAGAAAACCTGGTGTAACTTAGAAAATCTTACCATTAGAATTTACCTTCATAAGTTTAGCATTTGCGTAATACCTTTTTTGGGTGCTTTTTAACCCTGAATATATTCTAAATCTGAAAGGAATTACTATTTTGATTGGATGTAGTATAAGATCTAATTTGTAGCTCAGTGTTTTATATATGTAGTAATGTAGTCTGATTTGAATCTAGTCATATGAGAATGCAACTTTTAGTCAAGTGTATCCCTCTTGTTATGTCATGACAGCATGCACGACAGCATGCACTTCAGCACATGTTTAAACACGTTTAGACAGCACTTTCTAAGTAGAGGGAGATAAATCAACATGATTATATTCATTTGAAGAGCCATCATGTGTGTCATTGGGCTAAGGTTTTTCACATGTACAATTCAGAGGCCTGTAAGGTAAATTGTGAACATAA
The DNA here is from genome assembly GCF_000690835.1 of Fulmarus glacialis. NCBI lineage: Eukaryota > Metazoa > Chordata > Aves > Procellariiformes > Procellariidae > Fulmarus > Fulmarus glacialis. Next base: position 17,832 of record NW_009197723.1, on the reverse strand, counting down.
ATCTTGCTGCTTTAGCTTGTGTTGGGAGATATCTAGAGTTGTGGAGTTGTACAATATTGCAGAAGCACCTTAATTTTGCGTTCGTTTTCCCAGACATACTCTATCCTGGTTGGTATACCCCCAGCCTGGGAGAAGTTTGAAGCATCGTGGAAGATAATTTGTCTAATGGCACCCGTATCACCAACTGGTTAGATGATCTTAAACAGCAAACCACTAGAAAAAGGACATGTATAAAAACAGTTTTACATGAGAGAAGCCATTTCCTGACTTTGGCAGTCCCTGAAGTAACGCAGCTGCATTTTTTTGAAAGCAGCGTTAGCGTGTGATACAGGATTGACGCTGCTCTGTAGGGGCCAAGAAGTGTAGAAGATACAGGACCTCAGTTAGTAAATAAGCCAGCTAAATGCAAATATATCATTAATAACAATATGAAGCAAGAGAAGTCACGCATATGAAAAGTTCTGTTTGTTCCACAGCATTGCCTGTCGACGATGTGTTGTGGTCGGTAATGGAGGAGTACTTCGAAATAAGACATTAGGGGAGAAAATTGACTCATATGATGTGATAATAAGGTAAATGGTATCTCCTTTTAATTTTGTGTACATGCAAAGAATTAACAAACTTTTGCTGTCAGCTTTGGAGTTCACTTACTGTATAAATGAAAATGTATAAAACTTCCTGTTTTACTTATTCTGTCACAGCCTTCATTGAAAAAAAATTTTGGGAAAAGATGGATCAGTGTTTTATTACACAGACTGATTGATACGGGGGAGGAAGAATGACTGGGTGGTCAGTCTGCCTCATGTACACGCGTGCAAGCTGCTTGCCATCAGGGATGGGTCCAAGCATGTGAGAGCCCGGAGTCCTGCACGTCCCGGGCAGCCCTGCCTCTCACCTTCCACACCACGCCTCTCTTACCCCTGTGCTGGCATGTGCATTGCTTGGAGTGGATTAACTGTAACGTTTATGCTGGCACGTGCCAACTGGAGGATGATGTTGATGTCTGCCCCTTTTCCTCAAGCATGTTAGTTCATATTGGAAGTTCATGAGATGTCTCGACCTACCGGAGGATGCTGGGTTCTGAAGACGAGGCATCTGGACTAGGGAAACTGGGGAAGTGCTCAGAGAGGAACAGGCAAGGAGGGGTTAAACAAAAAAAGCTCAAATGCCAAGGAAACCGAAAATGGACTGTTTGGCAGATTATAACAGAATTTTCTGCACATAAAGAAAAAGATAAATCAGTTTCTCCTTTGCAGGAACTGAGGTGGTAACTGATTAAACAGCCCTTCTGCCTGTAGGTACCCTGTTGGATAGAGTGCCTGAACCCTCTTTCACTAAAACCTCTGAGCTGCCATTTCAGTTTGTCTGCTTCAACATTGTGTTGAACATTGAACAAAATCTCATTTTTGTTATTTTTGCCATCAATCCTAATGCTCGTTTTAGTAATAGTGTTTCAGTCTTCAAGCATTACCATAAAAAGTTGTATATATACAAAGCCTGGAGTTTGACATGCATTTGAAAACGTACTGACAGGTGGAAATGAATACATGCAATTCTTCAGTTGTAGCTCCTCTTATAAACTTAAAACTATAGAAAGTGATCCAGATAATATCCCTGTTCTTGGGAAACTTTACTTGCCTGACAACTTTGTGCTTTATAAAAAAACCCACCTTGCACTTATTTTCAGTGTAGTATAATGACGCAAGGAAGCTCCATGGTTTATTTTTAAGCTATTTCAAGTATTTGGGCTCCTTGTAGATCTATCTATTCTTCTTAAAATAGAAATCTTTGTGTAGACTGGTCACACTTTTAAAACCAGCTATAAATTCAAAACTGTTTCAGAAATACAGTACACGCTTGTTTACTGTGAATGAACAAAGAGGTGGTGTTTGCATTCTGTATTTAATGATGGCTTCTGATAAGACTTTGGAATATTCCCTTTTCTGCATACCTTGTTTTGCAAACACTTGCTCCTAAGCAGTGTTCCTCCTATTCTGAGCAGTCAGTCACATGGGCAGGAATGGAGCATACAGAGACTGCCTGAAATTCTCCAAAGAATATGCAACACACCCGCCAAGCAAAAATTGCAAGATGGAGACTTAAACACAGCCCCTCTAACACCTCAGAGCAGAGAGACCTGACCCACCTCACTGCTTATTAATCTGTTATATCCAAAACAGTGGCAGCTGTGCAAGTAATATTTAAAAAAAAAGGAATAAAAACCCCAACACCCAAAAAACCCCAAACAAACAAAAAAGGCAAACACAAAGATGTATCAGCATCAGGTACACAGTCACAATCCCTGTTCCTGTATACAGTGAAGCGTATTAAAACATTCTTGAATTGCCTCCTGTATGACTCGAATCATATAGTAGCATGAATGGAGCAACGGGTAATTCTCCAAGCTAGATACTCTCTTTGGTCTTCTCCAGTTTCTGTGTTTGAGCCAAGTCAGAAAGCCTTCTGCTCGAGTGACACACAGTAAGCAATCGTGTGATTCTATTCTAAACTACCTTGGCCAAGTTCCCACATGTGCTTGATCCCTCTGAGTTAGAGGGTGAGCGCACCTGATAATTGCTCACCTACCATGTAATGTGATAAGTAAATGCTGGGCCATTAAACCCTGCTGTACCTGGACACGCTCTCTGTCCCGCAGACCAATGCGTGTGCCAGCCACCGCACAGTAAGGGCATGGGTGGGGTAGTAATTGCCATCTCTGTGTCTCTGTCCTGCAGAATGAATAATGGCCCTGTTATAGGGTACGAAGAAGATGTTGGGAGGAGGACGACTTTCCGCCTTTCTTACCCGGAATCCATCTTCTCAGATCCGATCCACTACGACCCTAATACGACTGTTGTTCTCATCGTCTTCAAACCACGTGACTTGAAGTGGCTGTGGGAGATACTAGGTGGTCAGAAAATAGTAAGTGTAACTGTTCATGCACCTTGGCTCAGCTTGCGGCACGCCTCTGGTGTGAAACATCTGTTTTGCCTTTAACCTTGGTCCTCCTAGCTGGGGGGAGCACTAGATCTCCCAGTCAGTCTGCTCAATATCCCTTTCCCATAAATGCTTCTGTCCTCTTTCTCACCCACATATTTGATCAGTTCCTCACCCCAAAGCAGTTTTTCTCTTGGAAATACCTTTTTATCCTCTTAGCACTGTTTCGTATTCTGACATGCATGCTTCAGCCATTTCCCAGATTACTTTGTCCTGCGTGCTTGGTGGAATTGCAGAATAATGTTGGAAGGGACCTCTCTCTGGTGGTCTTTAGTTCAAAACCCTGTTGAAAGAGAGCAGGGCCAAGTTCAAAGCCATACAGGTTCTCAGGGCATCATCCAGGTAAGTTTTGAGTATTGCCAGGGATATTTCTACAATCTCTGTTTCAGTACTGCACCACCCTCCCAGGAAAGAATTTATCCTCATCCTTTCACTGTGCGCCTCCAAGAAAAGTCTGATCCTGTGTCTTTTTGTAAACCCCTACCAGATAGTTGAAGATGGGCTGAACAAAACCCAGCCTCCTCAGACCCTTCTTGTTTGCTGTGCGCTCTGGCCCCTTGGCCGTTTTAGTGGCCTTCTGCTGAGCTTGCCCCAGTTTGACACTCTCTTGCACAGGGGGGAGCCCAAAACAGCAGAAGGGCACAGTACGAAGTACTTGAGAGTGATAACTTCTGTCTGCCTGTTCTCTATGCTCTTATTAATGTGGCGAAGCAGGCAATGAGCATTTACTGCCTCCAGGGCACACTGGTGGTGTGTGTTGTCTGTCAGGAGCTGTTTTCCAGCCAGCCGGCCCCAGCCTCTGCTGCTGCAGTGGGTTATCCTGGTGCAGGAGCACGATGTGGCACATGTTTTTGTTGAACTTTGGGAGATTCAACGCTCCTCTTCTTCTTCGTCAACCTCCTGCCCTTGGATTTTATTCTCGTTAGAGTTGCTACAAAACCAAAATCAACTGTTAATAGTCATTAAAAATGTGTATTTGCTTGCCTGTTACAGAGTGCTAAAGGCTTTTGGAAGAAACCAGCTCTGAACATGATATACAAATCTAGTCAAATCAGGATTCTTGATCCCAGCATCACCAGAAAAACAGCTTATGAATGGCTTCGTTTCCCAACAAGGTTTCCCAAAAAAGAGGTAGGCTTTTTTCTTCTGTGCCTTCTAGTGTTGTGCGACCAAATGTGTACTCAGAGGTAATTATCTCTTTATTATAGTGGACTATGTTAGAACATCTTTTAGGTTCACATAGCATTAGTTTGCATTTAGATGATCCTCAAAAAAGATGGGAAAATGGAATCCAGAAAGAGAGCGGGTAGCCTTGTATGCCAAAAATCTCTTTTTATGGATTCTAAAATTAGTATTAAATGAGACTGCTTTTGTGGACAGGCATAATGCGTTTTACAAAATTGGGAAAAGCAGACAGGCATTGGAACATGGCAGATCTAAAGAACTTGCAGAAATATTAAGGAATCTTGAATTATTAAATGTAGGGTGTTTTATAGTTTTTCTTAAACAAACACACACACACAAAACCAACCAACCAACAACAACCAAACAAACCCAAAAAACCAAACCAAAAAAAACCCCAACAAAACCCCCCACCAAAACCAAAACACTAAAAAAGCCCCACACCAACCAAACAAAACCGCCCAAAAACCCAACAACCCAGTAATTCTAACACTGCTGCAATTTCACGCTGCTGGGGGTGGGTGGGGACTAGGGAGCATACAGGATATTCCAGCCCCGCACTAATGACATGTGTCTAGCAGCATTCTTGTGCTTACTGATTTGATGCCAAGCATTGTAATGAGTTAACCGACAATTTGGACATAAAAATACATTTTAACTGTCAGTTTATGACTGAAGAATGTTCCTGATGAAAGGTAAGGCTTCAAGCTGGAGACCTCCCTTGCGCCGTCAGGACTGACCACGTGCTGTTTAGCACAAATACTGTTCCCAGGGGTCGCATCGTTGCACAGAGCTACTTTATCGGGATCAGCCAGCTGACACATGTGGAAACGTTTGACAGGCTGTCACTGTGGAGTATCTACCACAACGTTTTTCAGATTTAATCTTCCTAGTGTTTGAGAGAGTTGAGGGTTCTTTGCTTTTGGGAGTTTTTGTGCCTTTTTTTTTCTTTTCTCTTTTTTTAATTTCTTTTTTTCAGCCTACTAGTGGCTTTTTCCTCCCTTATTAACTCTCAAACTGGAATACCCAGTTTGGCTGCGTGCTTGCCGGGGCTCCGTGGCATTTCAGCTCTTCAACGAGAGTGGGAAGAAAGCAGCGTAGTAGTTGGGCGCCTAACCATCTCCTAAAGGGCCACAGAACATCCGTGGCCTCCATGGCTCCAGAAATGCCTCCTGTCTCTTCCTGTGCTCCTTTTTTCAGTGGGAGTAAAAGCAAGACCAGCGCTGCCAGTGAGCTAAAGAGCTCTGTGTGGTGTCCTGGAGCTGCTACGGAGGCACAGGCCCCTCAGTCGCTTTGGGTAGCGTGCATGCCCTCTGCTCCTCTCCTGCTTGCTGGGCACCCCCGCCCAGAGCTGGGGCAGAGCGCGTCCATGCTTGGAGCCCCTTTCTGCCACCTCCACACCCCACTTGCTCCGTCCCAGGGCTTTCGCAGCCCCTCGTCCCCGGCAGCAGCGATGGTCAAGCTCAGGCATGCTTTTCCTCACTTTTCCTCCCTGCTCAGAGGCGGGCCGTGGCTGGGAGCCTGCACATCCCAGTCGCTCTGGCACAGCTCAGTTAAGCTGCGGGTCGTGCCTCAGGGGTTCCCGTTGGCAGGGTGGCCATTTGCAAGACCCACTTCAGAGCCCTCTGTCCCGTAGCGCGTCCCAGGGGAGGGCTGGTCCTGCCCTCGCTGTCCTATGCTTCAGCCCCCTCTGCCTGCAGGAGATGCCGAAGACTGCTATTGCTTTCCCTGCTGTCTCTGCCTTTTCCATTAAGCCAATCTCATGTTCCCTGTGTGCACATTTGTGCATAGTCCAGCAAGCATTTCTGTTTCTTTGGTAGCAACTGTGATGGTGTTAGCAGAGCCAGGACGAACAACTGTAAAATCAGATGTGCTGCCCCAGCAGTGCTGAAGTCAAAGTGTTGCAGTCATTCCAGGGCTGTGCTTATTCCCATTAAACATGACTGGCTGAAAAAATTTCATTACAGGCCGAGGATACCTGGATATTTCTAGGGCGCTAGCGTGATAATACATTTTAGAAGTAGCGTTGCTTTTTTTAGTATATTCTTTTGAGGTGAACTTTATGGTAGCCAAAGGTAAACAGAGCTAGTTGCAACCTGTGATATTCCTGCTATTTCCAAGTAGCGCTA
>NW_009197723.1:0-11493 GCF_000690835.1 Fulmarus glacialis | reverse complement strand
CGGGCCGTGATCTCTTTATTGTGTCCACCCCCTGCCATAATTTTGGGGTCCTGTTTAGCATGGACATTGCAACAGAGTCACCACTAAGTTTATGATATTGGGCTCCCAGGGCAGAAAGTTGTTTTGCTAACTGGCAGGAGTCCTGGCCAATAGTGTGCATTTTAAGTTGATGTTATTTCTGGAGTACTCCAAGAGTTGTACAAAGGTACAAAAAAATTCTACATAAAAGGTGATAGTTCAATTCTGTGACTTTAATTAGGCTTACAGAGCTGATGTTAGTAACTTTTTCTGGGGGATTTGTTCTTTCATCATACGATACAAAGCAATATTTTTCTGTATCATCAAGTGCATCTGCCTTCTCTCTGCACTGAGTTGTCCAGTACTGGTTTGCCTGCTTTGTTTTCAGAGGCAAATGAACTGAGCCTTGGGTAAGAGTTCAAAAAACCATGTGATTTTCTGCTCATTTTGAGGTTTGATTGCAGCTACTGAAAGCGTGTAGCTCATTTGGTCTCTGAGAAAATTGTTATCTTAGCTAAGAAGGGCATTAGTGCCTGAAAGTTTTGTCCATTTCTGGGGACGCTTTCTCCGCTCAGCTTCATCTGTTGGTCTAATGAAAGAGTTCAGCTCTCTGCAAACCTTGCATCATTTACTTCCCCAGATCGTTTTAGCCACAGCTGCTGCTAAAACAGTCATGTACTTGATCACAAGATAGGACAGATGGTTGCAATGAGTTGTTCTGTGCTCTTGTAAGAAATGCTAATTTTCGGTTAGATGCTCTTAATTTTGCCCAGTTAAAACCTGTTTATGACCTGCTCTTGATATTTTACATTGCGTTTACTTCAGAGCTATCTCACTGTAGGGAGAAATAAGCAATTTTATCTACAGTTTCTTTTCTTCTAATGGAAATAGTGAGGGAAGGTCTAAAGCTGTGTTCTTCTGGAATTTCCCTGCTTTGAAAAAGTTCAAATGCAGCCAAATTTATGTAGCAGTAGCATTCGTGCTTTTTTAGTTTGGTGTTATGAAGATTTGAGGCATGTCATGTTCTGGTCATCTGGATCTCCATCATCTAGAAACTTCTGAACACATCTGCTAATTCAGTCAAATTTGATGGGGTGAAGTGGTCTCCAATATGTTGAAGCCTGAGCAGTTTCATGAAAGTAGGTTGCTGAGCAGAGGGATGGGGAGACCTTCCTGATGCCTACGCGGAGGGAAGGGCTTCGGTATGGGCTCAGCCCTCACTAGAAACTGGAGAATCCCGGGGAAGGCCAACATGGCAGACACCTCGCTCATGGGAAAACCTGCAGGCAGTACCTTATTCCTTATGAGACACGAGGGGATCAAACTACAAAACCAAACATCTGAGTAAGAGCCAGGCTGCCTGATTTCTGCTGTCTTCGTTCTTAGGTTTGCTGTTCCTGTCAAGCTGCCAGTTATTTATGTATGCATGCTCTTTGTGTTTCGTTTTAGAAACCCAAGCATCCAACAACGGGGCTAATTGCCATTACGCTAGCATTTCACATATGCCATGAAGTTCACCTGGCAGGCTTCAAGTACGACTTCACTGACAGAAACAGTTCTTTGCACTACTACGGCAATGACACAATGTCTCAGATGATGCAGGTAACACACACTTGTTTATGCTGAGAGGAATACAGCTGGTAACTGGGGAAGACAATTCAATATAGATAGAAGTGTGGACTGCAGGTCAGAAAGGCCTCCCGTCTTCTCCTGGTTCTGCTGCTCATGGGTTAACATCGCTGAATCCCTTCATCTCTGCTTTTGTTTCTGAAAAATGTGGATAATGGTATTTGTGTCCCTTGTGCTACACCGTATTCTGAAACGTCTGCATGAGATCCGTCCATTTGTATGTTCTGTTTTGCTTTGTTGGTGTTATCCTTAGGCTATGCAGCTCTCGTTCATAGAGGTATATTTGCTAGCACTGTCAGAACGTGAATAGCCTTGTTTCTGGTTCGCATTCTCTTTTTCCTTGGTACCTACTTGCACAATTTGTCATGGTTGCCAAACTTCTTAAAAAAGAGAAAGAAGAGCAAAGGGAAATGACAGGAGTTAAGACCTACAAACTTGCAGTCAGGAAAAGAACTGAATTTCAGAAATTGAAAGCAGAAAAGAAAAGGAGCTGTTGGAGGGGGGTGGGAAGAGGAGGAACTGCTTCCAGGAGGGGGAAGCCACAGCTCACCAGGAGAGGGAACAGCAGGAGGCTGGCAAACATCAGGGGTGCCTTCTCCTCCCTCCTGCTTTGCTACGGTCGTGCCTCTTGTTTTCTTTTCTTTCTCTGCTTTTGTCTTCAGCTCTGTACTCGGAGCAACTCCATCTCGGCCCTTTACCTCAATGTGAACAGTTTTCCATGTGCATGCCCAGTGCATGTGGGGACCATTTTCTTTCCTCCTCCCTTTCCTGAAGAGGAAGGATAGGGGCAATGCCCATAGGAGCCTCTCATGTCTCTCTGAGGACTCCTAGGTGCCCGCTGCTCTGAGATAACTTTCCTCTGACACTGAACTCGCCTTCATGTTGAGGCTTCTCTCTGCAGGTGCTTTTTTGCAATGTATACCAAGCTTGGGTAAGGTTGATCACGAGTTGAATAGACATCCATAAGTTTCCTAAAATCTTGAAACTTTAAAAAACAAACAACTAAACAAAAACCTTATCATTAATTCTTTAGTGGCATTAAGTTGTAAATATTACACTATATACGTATAATCTTTTCTGCAGTATTTGTATTATACTCATTTTAATTTACTGGATTCGGTGTCTAAGATTGTCAGTAAACTTACTTCCCTTGTGCTGTCCTCCACTAACCTCAGTGGTCTCTTGCGTATGCAGGATCTGGATACAGCACAGAAGACGGGTTAGTTTTGGCTTGTTGAAACTGATTGGCAGGATGCATCCGATTTACAAAAGTCTGATGTGTGCTTTTCAAGAACCTGCATGAAGCTTTGAGAATTAGTCATTTTCTGACTGCTTGTGCTGTAAATGTGGTTATGCAGCTATTCCCTCTAAGCATGGGGAGGAGTTGGGGGAGTTAGTAATGGAAGGACTTCTGTGAGACTACGTCTTGCCCATTCTTGCCGCTGAAGGATCGTCCCTTTTGGTTTGTGTCCTCCTAATGGAAAATCTAATCTAGTTTTGAGCAATAGAGTCACTCACCTGTTTTCATGGGAGACTGCGCTACAGTCTTTGCTAAGAAGTCTTTTCCCCAGAGCTTTCCTACTCTTAGCATCTTCCAAGTATCACAGGTAATTAAAAGGAAAGAACAACAAAATGATGCTTCTGGTAATAATTTGAATTTAATTTTTTTTATTATTCCCTCTCGTCTCTTTAGAATGAATACCACAACATCAATGCTGAGCAGAAATTTTTGAAGAAGCTTATAGACAAGAACTTTGTGGTCAATTTGACGTGAAAGTTGAATGGAAAATACAAAGAACAATCACTATTTTCAAGATTTGAAAATTTTTTATTTTTTGTATGGTATTTTTATTTTTTAAGTGCAGCATAACTGTTTACTGTTTAAAAGGAGCACAGAAACCTCACCAAGGCAGAAGCTTCTTCTAAGCCTGAGGGCAATGGACTATTGCAAACTGAGTTAACTGAATTTCTGTGAAGCTATTTAATAATGGGAAAACCATGAAACTTTCAGCTGAAAGTATCAGGGATATATAAAAATGTGATGCACATCACTTATTTATCAGCAAGAACTCTTTCCAGATGATTACTTCTCTGGAGTACTTTTGTTTCTGATGTTGTCCTCCAAAAGAGGACTTACACTGTCAAGAGGCTGAGACGCCGAGTGTTTAATTAACAGAGCGATGTAAAGTCTTGAATATCTGTCTTGTACTATGAAAATGGCTTTAAAACGATGCCTATAAATCATTACTGTGTGTTTGGGAGAAGGGGGAACATACAGAGTGTACAGGTTTTGGTCTGCCCTGCTCCTGAGGAGGGGACGTCCATCTTCAGCAAAGAAGCCACAGCTTCTGCACTGGCCGTCGACTCTGAACTGCTGTCTGCCTTTGCCGAAGGTGAAGACCCTTTGGTCGGATTTGTGGAGATGTTGGTATTGACAATGCTTGTGTTGTACCCAGTTTATGGAAAACCATACTCTCCGTGCTGTGCGTCCAATAAATTTTACAGTTGGTGACTTGACTTAGAAAAGAGGGATTACGAAGACTGAAGAGTTGTCCTAACTACCTGCGTGTCAGCCGCTTCCCCCAGACCACAACAGAAACGTGAGCTGGGATGGAGATATTCACGCCTAAGTTTAAATTTAGAGCCAACGCTTGTTGGATTCGTAGATCTCCAGGACAGGATCTCATGTATCTTTCTGTTTGCTCCCCAAGAATCAAGGTGTATTTTTCCAAACCAGCACAATCTCCTTTCTCAGATACTGTAACGCATTTCCACTTTTGAAATACGTCAATATGAGCAATGAATGTTCCCATTTTTGGCAGTGGAGTGTGCTAGGGAATACCCAAGATGTACCTCAGCTGAATTATCATTTGGCTTCTGTTTACCTCTCCTGTCTTGACATTTAGGTTTACAGGATGTGGCTGAACTAAATCATTTAGTGGTGGGAACTTACTTGGGATTTTAATTGAAACGTTTAATGGTATGTTTATGTTTCCTGTATTGGCTTGTCTCGGACAAGCTTGCTGAATAAGTTAAATCGGCCTGGGAATGCCCTTGACAACTGTCAAAGAAGAACAAGTAATGTGCTGTTCCAATTCTCTCATAGGGTGTGTATATAGATATATTATGTTTTTTAATTGTGGCAGATTTGCTTGAAGATCTTGTGGTTATCTTGATCAATCACACCTAAAGAAAGCACAAAGAAGTCTACTTCAAAAAAAAAAAACAAAGTCTTTGAAGCTGGTAGAAAAACCTTTGCTGCTTTTTAATAAAATTATATAGAGAGTTTTAGTATGTTTAGGAGCAGTGCAAACAATTACAGTATGAATACAAACACGCTATTTGTGTTTTCAGAAGCTGAGGATTATACGAGTACTGAAAACAACTTCTTTGCTGCGGCAATGTAGAGGAATAAGCATTGAAGTGACCAAAGAGTCATCTTTCTTTTTTCCTAATTCTCTTGCGGAGTTCCATAGGGATTTAAAAAACCCTACCTTCCCGTAGTTCTCATCTCCCTCTTTAGCTCCTTGGCTCTGCCATTTGGGAATTAGTGAGGGCAGGGAATTGGAGGGGAGCCACAGCCGAAGGGGAGGAGGCTTGTGTTTTCACCTAAGGACTCCTGAGCTTTGGTGCGTTTCAAGCAAATTGGACATATTTGCAATAACTCCAGATGTCATAAAGATTTGTGGCAGGGGGTGGGGAAGGACCCAGATGCGTCCCCAGCAAGGGACGGGCTGTGCCACGGCGTCCTGCCAGCTGGATGTGTGTCCCTTGGGCCCAGCTGCTGCAGGGGGTGGCCCCTTGTCCAGCTGTGCGCGGGGCGACAGGCGAGAGCGTGGAGGAGAGGGGAGCACGGGAGGTCCTGGGGCACTGCTGCGGGTGACTGTGGTGGTGGAAATGGAGGAAGCCAGAATTTCTTCACCAGGTGGCAGAAGGGCTCTTACCTTCTGTTTCCTTTGTTTTTTTTAATAAACGTGCACATTTCTGAGGCTTTGAGGAGATCTTTGCTTAAAAATCTGAATACAAACAGGTGGGGTTTTGCAGCAGAAAAAAGTGACACTACTGTCTTTAATTCTCATGATTATTTCAGTTAATTAAAAAAGTTTGTATGTGACTCTGCAGCCCCAGACCTGCAGCGCATTAGACTACTGACAGTAGCAATTCCACATGAACAAAATGCCGAGGTAAGGCTTTTTGCAAAGGTCGCGGTGTTGTCCGAGCTCTCTTTGTGTAGAGGTCCCTTGGTAGACCTTAGACCTTGAGAGCAGAGCCAGGCGGAAGCGGAGGGTGGCCTCTTCCCCCTCGAAACCCACGGTTGCTCCCAGAGCCGGGCCCCTCCCAGCTCTCCCATGGGCTGCCGCCACGGATCCAGTTGCATCTGTGTATCGTTATGCAGCACGCTGACTGAGAGGATTTTTTCCAGGAGAGCTGTTGAATTTGCCCTCTCCTCGCAGTGCCTGGTTCTTGTGATGGTGCTTCCCTCTGCTTTTCCACCCCCGCCCCAGCGGCAGGAGGCGGGTAGGGAGCTGTGGTTCTGAGGATGTGGTTGTTTTCTCTGCTTTATTTCCTCTCTGGAGATATTCTTCCCAGTCATCTAAACGGACTCCTAATTTTCCTAGAAGGTTTTCTGCTTTTTTGGGTGGTTTTGTTCCGCTATAGTTAGAATCCCCCAAAAATAATTGGAAAAAAGGCTTCATGGCAAGGAAATGGTATCCCCCCCAAACTCAATTTTGCTTAAGGTAGACTCCTTTATTTTTTTTTTTTTTTATTACATTTTTGTCTCCCTAAGATTACTTTTTTATAGTGTTTGATATTCTCAATGTATTTAATGTGCTGTCTACAAACATTTATCCGTATTGGCTGCTCCTTTTTATTTCTTTGTGATAAGCCTCCCCATTTGTATGACTGACTTATTTTTGAAACGAAGCAGTACTCCCAGGGATATTTTTCCCCCACTTCCGTGCTCCTGCAGGGATGTCGAGTCCGTGTGTGCCAAGGTTACTGTCCCCAGCTGACTAAGGAACATTTAGAGCCAGACCTGTTCACTCGGGACCGAGCCAAGAGCTGACACTGCTGATAAACCACGGGGTACTAGTTGGTTTTGTTTTGAAAGCACAGCTTGCAGGCCGGTAGCTTTTCTCTTCAATAATAAGCAGTGACCCAAGTGATTCATTTCCCGTCCCCTGTAAGATGTGTTGGTAGGATTCTGTGTACGCCAGCCCTGCTTCATCACCCGCTTCACACGGTCATTTCTGCTCCGTGCCTTGAGGACAGGTATCGCTTTTACACTAACTTCATGCAGGCGGGAATAGCTATACGTAGCGCGTTCCTCAGTAATGCCCGCAGATCACAGCGTCTATTCTATCTGGGCACGCGCTTTCACAGGTGTTTTGCAATACCAAAGACTTGCCTTGGGACCCTTTGAAAAAAGCAGTAGTGCTAACTCCGAATACTTAGATCTTTTCTGAGAGTGAGCTGCTATTAAGATTTTCTTTTTCCATTTCTGCCATTCCTGAGAGTGAATTCTCTGCACTGAAACTTCCCTTTAAAAGCTACCCAATCTTTTTATCGCAGCAGCAGTGAAGCTGCCCATTTTTGAATCCCAGGGCACTGCCAACTTTATTTCCATGTCTGGCAATGGTGTAACTATATAGGTACCCAGTGTCTGCCATCAATTTTCTTCCTGAATCAATTGCGAAGTCAGATGGTCTCATCCCTTCCTTCTCTGTCCTTTTCTCCAGCAGCCTGCTGAATTTCAAGGCAGCAGCATTTTACAGCAAAGGCGCTCCTGCATTTTACCTGCCGTGCCCCCTCAAAATGCTGCACTATCAGAAAGACCCCGCTCTAAGGTACCAAAGTACGCACCAAACAGGCAGGATGACATGCGTCAGCTGAAAGCTCTGTTTGGCTCAGACTTTTAGGGGTTTTGTTTGTTTGTCTTCTGTTGGGAAAGTATTTTTTCCTCTGCTGTAATAATTAAGGGAAGTAGAGAGAGATGACTTAAGAAGGAAGGTCACAAACTATTGCACTAAATACGAATCTGCGAGTGCCTACAAGAGATTACTAAATGACATGTCCAGTGACTGTATTGGTGATAATAATACAGAATCACAACTTCTGTGTTTAATAATTAGCGTGTGGTACCTCTTGTTTCCTATGCCGCACTTTCCTTTTTAACAATGCCCCGGGAGGTAGTATAAATACCTTAACTTCTAAGTGGAGTCTGATTTTTAAGAACATATGAAGCTCAACATCTGTTTTTGGTATTGGTAAATACTTATTTTATTTGCCATTTGTCTTAAGTTTTATATGCCTTTAAAGTGCCAGCTGTATTTTGAAGACATTCTTACAGTTGTTTCAAGTGAAATTTCGAATGCTACAAATGGAAAACGATTATTTTCCTGTGAATAAACTGTGTTAAAGATGGTGCCCTCAGGCTTGTTTTTGCAAGGTCATTGCTCTGTGTGTGTGCAGATGCGCGCGTGTGCCCAGCCCCATTATTAATGCTGTGTAAAGTATACACAGGGTTGTCAGATACGGTATCGAGTTTCAGAACAAACTTTGGTGCTTAGTAGAGCAAACGGAGCTGAAAATTTTTGAACCTGGGTAGGCTGAGCTGTACCGTGGGTGGAGATCTCGCTCCAGGCTGAGTAAAAGCAAAGCCAAGACATAGTTTTTGTGGGTAAGATCAAGAGCAGCATCTTCCTGTTTTTAGTTTTTCATGGTTTTTTAATCTTGCCTGTCTTACTGGGGACTTTCAGGGGAATGCTAAAATAAAAGATGTTTTAACGAAGATGATGGCATGTGACGAAAGACTTTAGATATAAAGTGAGAGACACTGATTGCGATGTTTTGTTTTGTTTTCCCTTTCTCTTTGTGCAGTAAAAATGAGATGCTGGGGAGCGGGGAGCTGCTTAGCCAGCGGCTTCAGGGAGTCGAAGGGAGATTTAGAAAACAATTACCTGACACAAGTAGGTATTCCATGCATTCATTTTAGCATCGACAGTTTAGGAGTTTGCCAGCTTGGAAGAAATGCCTGTCTTTGAGGTGAGATCGGGGGAGCCACACTGTGGGTTATAATTTGCTCCCCGCAGCAGAGCCACAGTTGAATAGTGATGTAGATCAGTGACAAATACGTTGCCGCTTTCACACCAGGTTTTTGCTGCGGTGAAAAAATGGGGAAGGGGAGGAATGGGAAAAGCTGTTTTCAAATGACAGGGAGAGCCAAGGACGTGGTGTGCATCTCCCAGCCTGAGCAGCCAGCCCTGGCTTTTTGGGAGAGCGCGAACCCTTAACAGCGCACCTCCACGACGTCCGATTTTTTGGCTTCCCACGCGCTGCCTCTGTGCCTTTTTAAGCTGTGCTCCGGCGTCGGCTCACGCTGAGCGGGCGCCCGTCCCCGCAGGCCTCCTGCGGGAGCCCTTCGCTCTGCCTGTTGCCCCAGCCCCAGCCGCGCTCTCCCACTAAGTGCGATGCCAGGACGGCACCTTGCCCCCAGAGGCTTAGGGCAGGTTTTGCCTGCAGAGGGGAACTAAAGAAAAGGGTATCTCTTTTTTTTTTTCCCTTCACATCAGGCTGTCAGTGGCTTCAGAGAGTCCTTGTGGTCTGATACACGAATTCAGCGGGTTGAGTGTTCCTTCTAAGAGTTCTGCTGAATGAAGACAGGATTTTTTTTTTTAAGATATTTAATAAGATATTTTTTTCAAATCAGTACAAAAATTTTAAATACAAAATTATTTGCTTTTGACATCTCTCTCATATTCTGGGAACATACCAAAGTCACCAATGCCTGGTAAACTGTCCGTCCGTTCCTGCCACCATTCCATAAAATTTCTGAGATAAAGCACCACATTATATCACTGGAGTCCTTAGTCAATGTTAGACTGCATTAAACTCTGCATTTAAATAATGGTAATGCCAGTTAAATCCAATCTTAGTTCTGCATGAAAAATCTAGTTCATTTTTGAATCAAAAGCGGTAGCGTTAGCTAAAGACATTGAAGAAGTGATGAGTATTTAACTCTTTGAACTAGCGTAACAGTGTGTGATGTGCAGCACTGTACAGGGAACCACAGCAAAGTACACTGCCCTTTGGAAGCGAATACTTTTGAGGTGAGATTAGCACCATTGATGAACAGACAGCTCTTGCAGAAAAGTTGCTTTCCTCACATACAGAGAAGATCGAGGCCTGCAGGCTCTCCTTGACAATTGGTAACATATAAATAAGGATTGGAAATCAGCTTTTATATTAAATGAAGTTCTTGGATAAATTTGCGTGATCAGTATTGCTGGCAAAGTTATTGGTTGATCTCAAACAACAAATTAGTTAATTAGCAAACAGAGCTACTTCTGCTTTGCCTAGTCATTGAAGAGTAAACTGATGTAATTTTCGCTGAGTGGCAGAATAGGTGTCTCTTCTGACAAGCCAAACAGACGCAGGTTCTTAGCACGAGCACAGAAATCCCACCGAATTTATACTGCCCTGCTGTATTGCCACGTGTTGGCCAAAATGTCTCAATCACGTGGCACAAAGCAAATGGGCAACCCTTCATTTTTGTCTCTATCTACCTCATCTACTTCAACTGCGCAAATGCAGATGGAGACTTTTCAAGTGCTGTGGCATTTGGAGGTGAACCCAGCGCCTGCTGGAGCCGGTGGCGGCATTCTGGGTCCAATGACTGCTGGAGAAGGCTCGCAGGGAATAGTTACACCGTCAGTACTCCTTCTCCATCATAAATAAATTGTTCAGGAAAAAAAACACACCTGCAGGAATATTTTATATGGGGGAAGGGAAATAAAGGTCTCCAGCTAAGAGAACCTTTGCTTGTCAGGCAGACCTGCTGTCAAAAAGCCAAAAAAACCCCACCCAAACAAATAAAAAGCCACTCAATTTTTTCCATATAATTTGAGACAGACCTACTCTGGTTTAAGTCACTGGTTTTCATCTCATAACTATGATCAATGCAACAGTCGAATATGCAATAGGAGTGAGTGACGTACACTGATTTGAACCTTAGTACTGAATTATTGTGAATGCAATGAAGTAAGCATGGCATCACAGAAATATATAATGTACAGCTAATATGTCCCCCTCGGGTGCGAAACAACTGTTTATGAACCTGATACACATCTTTAGATATGTTCACCACACCTTTTTTTTATAACTAGCTGTGCATAATGTTAAACTTTGGTGTGGGGTGTTTTTTTTTTTTTGTAAAAGATGGTCCAAAATGGTCATAAAATGCATCTTTCATGGTATAAAAGTTTGAAGCAGAGAAGAAAGGTTTTGATTTTGTGTGTACAAGCTGGGCAGAATGTTAAACTTTGGTGTGGTTTTTTTTTTTTTTTTTGTAAAAGATGGTCCAAAATGGTCATAAAATGCATCTTTCATGGTATAAAAGTTTGAAGCAGAGAAGAAAGGTTTTGATTTTGTGTGTATGTGTGTGTGTGTCTGGTTTTTGTTTTACATGGGATACAATAAATATCCTGAAAAAGATGAATGAACGTACTGCCCAGCATAGAGTCCTGCCGCCTGCTCGGATGGCATTTGAACGTAAACCTTGTCTCCGTGCATCAGCTGGACAACGGCGCTGCCCGAAGCCTGGTCCAGGAAGCCCTTCTTGTACTCATCGTAGGTGTACATCAGCGGCTCGTTGTTCTTGAACAATGCCACCCAGACGCTGGCCCCTTTACAGTGGATGTGGTAGGCGAAGTAGTAGACACCAGGGATCTCGCAGGTGAAGATCCCCGTCTGGGGGTTGTAGTTCTGCCGGCCGTTGTAGAGGAGCTTGTCGAACTTCACGGGCACCCCGACCCGGGGGAAGGGGGTGAGGAGCTCCGCCGTGAA
>NW_009197722.1:0-15664 GCF_000690835.1 Fulmarus glacialis | reverse complement strand
GGCTGCGGGCAAAGGGCGCCCGGCGGCGCTCCGGCGCGCGTCTGGGGGTTTTACCGTGCCAGGGGAGAGGCGAGCGGGGCGGCCGCCTGGGGTCCATTCCCGCACCGGGACCGTCACGGTCTGATGCGTCTGTTGCATCACGTCGCCCTTGCTGTGCGTGGGCCAAGCCTTCGGAGTTACGCGAAGGAGGGCCTTTCCCCCGGGGCTGGAGGAGCGGTGTTGTGCATATGGACCAACGGACTCGGGAGTGAGGGTCCGCATTGACATGCGTTGTTATGATAGTTTGGCATCCCAAAGGGGACTGCAACGTAAGGCACGTTATGGCTAAAAGTTGTCTCTTTGCTGTGTGTAGGGAGTAGGGACTCATCTCCTGTCCCGGCAGATCTGAGAGTTGGGCTCACGTGAAAAAATCAAATACCAAAACCTATTTCTCTCTCCTAGTTCTCCCGCGCTGTCTTCCACTGGCAGAAGGTATTAGCATATAAAGTGACTGCCTGTCTAGAGCCATACTGTTCTTCTATATCAGATGTTTTTCTTCCTGTATATGCTTTACGTGGCACTCAGGTTTTGGCACTGTGTTCTCTGCCTGGAAGTGAAATGCCAATGAAAGGTTTGTCCAGGTGTGTACAGCTCCTTTGGTGCAGCTCTGTTCCAGGCATGTTAGCACAGCGGTCACTTCGGGTAAGTTCAGTATTTATACGGGATTCTTTTATCCTGACAGGATATCCTAATTTGTTTCGTGATCTGAGCCAAAGCAAGCCATGCCAGGACCCTTTTAAATTGATGTGACTGCTCTCTATGATGGGTTTTTGCAACTGTAACAACATATGGTTCTTACAAAGCCCTAGTGTGTCTGATGATGAGTTAGATCGTTGCGTTGAAACTGATTTCTCCTCCAGTACTGCAGATCAGCAAGGACGATGTGACTGCACTTCAGTGTAAAGTAGTGTGTCTTATCCAGAACGGGAACTTCAAGGAAGCCCTCGGTGTAATCAACACCCACACTAAAGTGTTAACCAGGTGAGTTGTGTCTTGCTGTACTCTACAAAATATGAAACGACAAGTCCTTGAGAAGCTGCTGCAGCTTCAGTGGAGGGGACTAATAGGCAGCAAAATAAAGAGCAGGAGGTGCTCGGGGCCATTGGGATTGGGCTTCTCAGTGAAACACTCATTTATTCTGGGTGTTAGAGGTGGTCTGGATGAGTGTGAGACAGTCTAACATCTTGCTGTTACTGTTGAAGGGATTGTCCCTAATCTAGTTTTCAGCCACCTTCACGAGCTGATTCTGCTTGTTGACGTGGTTGAGCACCATAGCTGGTACAAGGGAAGGGAACAGATTTGATGGGGAGTGAAGAGAGGAGAGAGAAGCCCTTGCCAGTGTCAGCGAGCTGTTAGCTTTGCTTGGCGGTCTTATCATACAGCTCCTTGAGGTCCTTTTCTTTGCCAGCCTGAAGGTACTGCTTCAGCTTTTGGGGTGGTGCAAGCCCTTTGTGCATGTTCTCAAAATCAGGACCTTGGAGGCAACTTGTGTTTGAGAACAAGTGAAGCTTCCCATTTGTGTCATTAAGCAGACTCTAGTTTTATTCCTAATAAAGATGCTCTTTGGGCAACAACTAGGATGAAAATTGCTACCCAATTGCTACCTGGCAGCAAAATTTTTGTATTTCAGATACTGCTCTTGTTTAAGGAGCTTCCCAGAAAAGTGTGTTGTAGTATCAGTGCGATGAAACATACGCTCGTTTATGTTCACATCTGAATAAAATATTATTACCTTATTCACAAATCCCTTCTTTCCTGGGACGGAAGGGGTTTAATTTAAGTTTTTTAGCTTGTTTTTTTAGTATATGGTGAGGAGGAAGAGCAGTTTCTTTAAATTCAACTGTCTTCAGAGTTCTCCCTATAATTTCTTTAGCTTGGCCTTACTGTGTGTCTGTCTCTATCCTGTGGAGCAGGGGAAGTGGTGGTTCTTGCTCTACCTTGGAATTGTCCTGTCCTGCACTGAGGCTGGCGCACTGCTTTGCTTTAATTCTTAATGCCATTTGTTTGTTTTCGGACTCCCCTAATACTCAGCTGGACTGAGATAATTTTAAATAGACAGAGAAATAGCTGGTGACAAGTGGCACCAGTGATGAACTAAGGGAATCACTGATCAATTTTCCTTTGGCTTCAGTGGTAACCCAGGGGGTAGGTGGAACATAGCGTTCAGGGCTCTGCTTGTTGATAATGCTTCCCTGCTGGTGTGAGCTTGCTTTGAAGCCAATTTTATGTCAGCATCAGTAAACCTTTTGCTGAAGTTCTGCTGCGCTGATATTTCAAAATAGGTTAATGTTACCGTTGGCTTAGTATCAGACCGTAAGAGGGACTGTGTTTTATACCATTTCCTTTGTCTCTCTGTGTGAGTCGATTGTCTTTGAAAGTTTGCAGTAACAATCTTTTGCTATAATGATACGCCTTCTCCTTAAGAAGGAGTCACATCATGAAGTTTGCTATTGTTTTACCTTTAAGCATTTGATTTACATAATCAGTAGGAGGCGGGGGGCGGGGATTTGAAATGCCATGTGTCTGGAAACACCAGAAAAAAGGAACCTCTTTTTAGGTGAAGTTTTGATATTCCTTTTCTGTTGAACACAAAGTACGTTTAAGATATTTTCAGTGCTCAACAGATACATAATTCAGTGATCTGGGATCATGTGCTCACCTCTGGTGTTTGGCTCTTTGGGAATGTAGCAGTCTGTGATTAATTAGGGCTGCTTAAACAAGTGTGTTCAGGTGGGTGAATGGTATTGAATGAAGACTACAGTGCCTGCTCTCAGTCTTTGTCTTGTCCTTGTAGTGACATTATTGCCTTTGAGAAGGCCTACTGTGAATACAGGTTGAATCGTATTGAAAATGCTCTCAAGACCATTCAGAGTGCCAGTCAGCAGACAGACAAACTGAAGGAGCTTTATGGACAAGTGGTAATTAAAGCTTTTCTTCCTGGCGGGAGTTCCATATGCTGGATGCCTTGTCCTTCCTCTAATGCGGGGCAAGTATGGGGACAAAATTTCCTTCTCTGTCTTGAAGCTAAGGAGAGGTACAGTTCCCAACTGCTCCAACTTCTGAGGAGCTTCAGTCACCTCTTGCTGGAGGCAGAGTCATCATCTTATTGCCACTGAACAAAAGCAATACATTTGTGACTCCCTCTCCCTTCCTGGGTCTGGCCTGATAAGAGCCATCTGGCTGAGGGGATGGAGGATGGAAGAGAGCTGATGAGATTTATTTGTGGTTGAGCCATCTGCTTGCATTAGATGTCAGGTCCCGCAAACCATTCCTGGACAGGTATCTTAGGCGTTAGAAGCGAAACAGAAAAGAAGTTGCATTTCTTCTCTGGTTTCTCCCTGGTTGATCAGAACAGTTTTGTGAAGAATTGGCTGTCTTCTCTCAGCTGCGTGAAAGCCCCTTCATTTAATCTCTCTGAGAGAGGTGACCTAATCTGGAAAAAGGCTGTTTGAGGACAAAACTGTGTTAACTGCTGCTTTTAAAAAAGCTGTTTTAGGAGTAAGAACTGTGCTGTTTGTGTGCAGGTATCTGGTGTCATTGCTTGAATCCTTGCAAATGCAATCTATAGAGCTTGCCCTTAAAGGTAGATGCAAATGTTAGTAATGTTCACTTAAAACATGTGATGCTCTGCTGCTGCCAGTCCATGGGGAGGGAGGAAGGAGGCTGTAGTTACTAGCATACACAGGGAAATACTATTCTGAAGGCTAATCCCTTCCTCTTCTCAGTTGTACAGGTTGGAGCGTTACGATGATTGTCTGGCTGCATATAGGGATCTCATCCGCAACTCCCAAGATGAGTATGAGGAAGAGAGAAAAACCAACCTCTCTGCTGTTGTGGCAGCACAAAGCACATGGGAGAAGGTGATGCCAGTAAGTAAGTGTGTGTGTGTATGTGTGTAAGAGTGAGAGCCAAGGAGTAAAGGGTATGGAATCATAGACGTATAACAGGATAGAAATGTGTTCCTGTCTCTTAATGACTTCTGCGTGTATTGAAGATCACCCAGTGGTTTCCCCTGTATGGAGGAATAAATGCTGTTACTGTTCTGAGGGATGAAGAGTTATACTTCATCTTTGATCTCTACGAGACTCGTATTAGTAGATGTCACAGCAGAGCAAGAAGTACCTCTGTCTCATTACCTTCTTGCCCAGGGTAAAACTAACTGCCTGAATCACCCAGCCATGCTTGGGAATATTTTTGTTAATGAGCAGTGCAGATTGCAATATTCTCATTTTTCAGAAATCTTTGTCCTTGGAGGTTTGCACAGCATGCTCAGCTTTCTGTTCAGCACTGTGGATCCACTTTCTAGTTCTCTAGAGTAGCGGTTCTTACCTGCCGTGTTCCAGCAGCCTAAGTAGTCCCCAAGTTCAGGCTGGAGTTTAGTTGCCTTGTCAATTTCCTCTGGCTTTGTTGTGCAGTGTGAGGGAAGATCCTTTGCACTGTGATTTATTTGCCAGGTGTGTGCCCTTTTGAAATTGCCTCTAAATTTATTTTGCAAGGAATAGTTTGAATGTACATGAGAAGTATAGTTTGTATCTGTTGCCTGTCAAATCTGTATAGATCACTTGGTGTTTATGCAGTGTTCGTTTGCTTTTCATGCTAGGAGGATTTGGGCCTTCGAGAAGCTACCTACGAGCTGTGTTATAACAGTGCATGTGCATTGATTGGGCAAGGAAAGTTGAATGAAGCAATGAAAAAACTACAGAAAGCAGAAGGTAAAACCATGGTGAGATGAGAGGGAAGCTTTGTGTGATAGGAGTAGTTACTTGCCTCAATAGACACGCTTAATCAGAGAGAAAGAGGTTTTGAAAATTTAAAAACTGACCATCAGCAGAATTTGTTGTAAGTTTCCAGATGGTTCCTGACAGAGCTGGTGTTTTGTAGAAGCATTCCTCTGCAGCTCTTTTCCAGAGCCATGCGGCATGTACCATCTCCTGGCTCTCTTGCAGCCCCCTGATTGCTGTTCAATGCCTTTGAGCAGTTTTTCGAAGTAGGAAATAGACATGAGTGTAATCTCTTCTCATAAGCATGAGATGTTTCATCTATTCTGACTCCTGGTTTTGTTAGTATATGTATATATATAAACACATACTATAAAAAATAAAAATACTTCATGGTCTGAATTAGCTATGAAATTAGTATGAGCCAGTAAATGAGCTTTTTTTGTGAAAAGGATTTTTTTCTCTGGGGTGGAAGGGGATTTTGTGTGTGTTCGAAAAAAAAAAAAAATCCGGGGGGGAGAATTAGGAAGAATTAGTTTCTTTCTGGTCTAATTGCTCTTGCAGATAAATAGGTCAGTTCTGTCCCAATTTGGGTGATAGAATAGCAGCTCTCCCATACAACTGATGTATTGAGCATGATTTATTTGAACCTATGTGCTGTGATAGTAGTCCTTTGGAGAGCAAAACAAGTGATGTTCTGGTGTGGTATATGAGAAAGCTAAGAAGTGACTGGTATCTGTACTGAAAATTGATGGAATTGCTGCCCCATAAAGGGTGGTGTAATCTGAATATTGCAGACTTGCAGCACTTAAAATAACTCCCAAGATGGTGAGCAGTTGCGGCTGAGTGATCCCTATGGAAAAGATCAGAAGCTAGGTTTAAGGAAATTTGTTCAGGAGAAAATGAGTGTGTGACTCTGCTCTCAGAAGGCAGCTTTGGGAAGGACAGTATCTCCTGTGCATTTGATATTTCTTCTGCCTCATCTAGTCATCTCCCTCATGCTCAGTCCCGTCCATCACCAGACTTGTAGTCTGATGTGCCCGTGTAATGCTGCAGAAGTTTCAGGGATACATGAAAAAAGTCTATGTTCCCCCATGCTTCTAGGCTGTTTTTTTCCCCTAAAGCCTTCTAAACTGTGTCCTTCCATTTGTTTTTCCTTCTAGAGCTGTGCCGCCAGTCGCTATCAGAAGACTCTGTAAGTTCTTGATGTTGTTCTGGAAAGTCTTCGCTTTGCACCAGCATGAACGAGAGTGCGGTCATAAAGTGTACTGCAGATAGCCAGTGGATAGCCAAAGCTGCTGTGCACCATTAGCCAGCAAGACTTGCCACTGCTGCTGGTACCCGCTTCTGAGGCGGGGGCAGCAATCACGGTTGTTGCAGAAGTGTAGCTAACGCTGCAGGCTGCTGCTGTGCTCCTTGCACAGTTACCTATGCTGGTGCAGGCAGGATGGGTATGGGTTGTCTGAAACCTCCCTCTGACCCACTCATGCTATGGATGAACACACTGAGGGGGGTGTTGGGAAACATAGGAAATTTGTAGTCACTGTCGTCGGTTCAAGCAGAAGGGCAGATTCAGTGCTCAAGTTAAGGGTGTCTTCAGATTCTTGCAAGAGCAGGTGAATCTTTCTTTTCTCCTGGTTTAACCCAGATATGCTTGTATTTGTGCTGTGCCTACAACCTTCACCTGTAGTGGCTGGGGTACTTTGCTGCTAATACTGCCCAAGAGAGCTCATAGACTTTTGCCAGCAGAATGCTGAAGCCAGGGGAAGAGAGGTGAGATGGCAGCTTTTTTTCTTTTTGCCTTTATTTTCCTTCAGGATGTGACGGAGGAAGACATTGAGGCTGAACTGGCCATTATTCATGGTCAGATGGCTTATATCATGCAACTGCAGGGTCGTACAGAGGACGCCCTACAGCTCTACAATCAAATAATCAAGTTGAAGTAAGGGCTTTTCTAAAACAAATGCTCAGTCTTCCACTTGTAGAGAGACCACTGTTTAATAATGATGTGCTTTCTGCTTTTCTTATCTGCAGGCCAACAGATGTAGGACTGCTTGCTGTCATTGCAAATAACATCATCACAATTAACAAGGTATAGAATTACCTTGCCACTTTCAGTGTGGCCCTTCCTGGTGGTTACTCAGCCTGCTTCTCTGCTTTTGTGGAGAGAAGGGGGATAATCAGGAGAGACTTTTTCCTAAACAGTAGTTAAATCACAGATCCAGAGACCTTTTCTTCTTCAAGGACTATAGTGAAATCTTCTCATGATGTGTGATTTCTCCAGGACCAAAATGTCTTTGACTCAAAGAAAAAGGTGAAGCTGACCAATGCAGAAGGTGTTGAGCATAAACTCTCCAAGAAACAGCTCCAGGCGATTGAATTCAACAAAGCTTTGCTGGCAATGTACACTAACCAGGTAGGGGAAACTGATCTGCAGTAAGTAGCTAGCGATTTGGCACTCTCCACTGGAGTTTGACTAGGCAAAAATGGATATGCAGCTGTTCTGTGTCAGAAGATAGACCACTTGGTTTGGGCACATAAGTGAGGAGAAAAAAAAAAAACCACATCCCTAAAAGAACAGACAGCCAGTTGTGTAGTGACTTGAATGTTGCTGTAGGGAGAACGGCGTGGAGATGACTAGGAGGCAGTGGGATTCTTAGATGCATATGAAGTGCTACTAAGAGGACTTGTTCCTTGGTTCTGTATACCCATTTCGGGGAAGCCATCACTAGCATCTCTTCTTAGATGCAACAGGGATGTTAGCCCTGTGTTAGGTGCTTCCAGAGGTTGAGAAAAGTGTATTCTCTCTTCCCATTCCTCAGGCAGATCAGTGCCGCAAGCTGTCAGCAAGCCTGCAGTCGCAGAGCCCTGAGCATCTGCTCCCTGTGCTTATCCAGGCAGCCCAACTGTGTCGTGAGAAGCAGCATGCGAAGGCTGTAGGGCTTCTGCAGGTAGGTTAAGAGAAAGTACTCCTTCGGCCAAGCTCCGTTTAAACTTGTGCTTTGTGTTCTTGTGTGCTGTTTCCCTTAGCTTGTTTTGTCTGGTTTAAATTTCCAGGGGTGTCTGACTGTGCTTATTTTGGTTTGGTTTAATGCTGCTGGAAAGATTTACACCCAGCTGAACAATGTTGCTTTTAAAGGGAAATAGTTCCCTTGCACGTCTGATTTTTATGCTTAGGAAGCTGTAGTAGACTTCTTCTAGGGTAAGCAGTGGGCTCTGTTGCTCTGCTTGCAAGCAGCTTGCAACAGCCTCCTTTTGGGAGGGAGTGAGTGGCCTGGAACGGAAATCTGAGAGGATGATGGGCCACTGGCACAGTTTGGGGTCCGCCTTTGCTGTGTGCTGAAGCCTGGCTGTGCTGGAAAGCTTCCTTTGGCTCTTGCCAGCTTGCTGTGACTGAGCATGAGATATGATTCACCAGAGCAGCAGCCTGGTGCCCATACACATGTTGAATTGTTCTTTCCTCTGACTCTCAGGATTTTGCAGACCAGCACCCTGCCAATGCAGCTGAGATCAAGCTGACGATGGCCCAGCTAAAAATTGCTCAAGGTATCCAGTGTCCTCCTTTATTGGGAAGTGTCTGCACATGATAATGGTACAAGGGGTGAGAAAAACAGGCTTTAGGGCAACCTTTGCTGCAGTCACTGTTGTGACAGGGGTGCAGAGCAGAGATGCTTTCAGCTGGGTATTCTATATAGTTGGCTATGGCAGGATAGAGCTCATAGCTTAATGTCTGGATGTCCAGGCTCCACAGATCCCTGGCAGAGATGCCCACAGTCTTTGTGAATAATAGGGCTGAATCTGTTCTGGAGCAGGAGGGTCTTGGGAGCAGCGTGGGGCTCCCTGATGCTACCATTCCTGTATACGGTTGGGCAGCGCAGAGCTGCTCCTGGAAGAGAAGACCCTGCTTGCAAGAGCTTGCTCCTGAACTCTTGCAGGATATGGCAGGGGCAGAAAGGTTCTTTGTGTGGAAGCCTGTCCTTTATTCCCGGAAACGGGGGAGATATTCTGAGAAGGGGATCGTTATGTCCCCTTTGTTTACCTTTGGCTGGAAGTTCACAGGCAGGGTGAAGTGTTACCGTGCCACTCAAAGCACGTTCCTCCCTGTTTCTTCTCTAGGCAGTGTCACGAAAGCCTGCATGATCCTGAGGAGCATAGAAGAACTGCGGCACAAGCCTGGTATGGTAAGCAAAACTCAGTCTGAACTGTGTGAGGTTTTTCCCTTGTAGCACAGTTTTGTACTGCCTGCTCGCTGTTGCCTCTTCCCTGTGGTTTTCACTTGACCTGAGTGTCTGCAGGGAATTTGAGCCCATCTTCCTTGTCTTGGACAAAGGTGGGATTATAACTTGCATCAGGTGGCCTGAACTGAGCCACAGAAGTACTCTCTCTGTCAGCAGAGATGCTCTCTGCCTATGTTCCCACATTCTTGTAATGCCTCAGACCTGCATGTTGCCTGGATTTACTTGCATGGCATGACTGGAGCAGCTGCTTCCCTGGTATGTACTGTTGGGAATTTTTTGAAGCAGCTTTAGGACAACAGGCATTAGGGAGAAAGTGTCATATGTTCCATCCCCACAGCATCACCCTGGTCTGCACGCATGTCCACATCTGGTATTCGGAAAAGCTTGATGACCTTGAAAATGCTCAAGTGTACAGTGTAAGCATCTTGAGCAGCGGCTGACAGTTGTAGGTCTGTTCCAATTGCAAGTGCGAATGATCAAAGTAATTTACGGGGGCAGTCAGTAATACCAGCTCATTGCCCTGGGTCACCTCTAGTTGTGACTTGAGCGTAGACAAGCAGATGGTGTCTCTATCATCTCTTCAGTGCTGCATTTTTTGTTTATGGCTCTTGGGATAGAGAATGGGGGAAGAAAAAGGGTTTCTAATGAAACTGTCCAGTGGCAAGCAAAGAAAGTGCCAAGACAAGAAGGTTCTTTCTGTGAATGCAGTCTTAAGCTTGTACCATAGGAGAAAGATTGGTGGGGACATTTCTTTGGGAGGGACCTGGGTAGGAAGGTCTTGCCTGGGTATCCTGCCTGTTACCACAGCTGGTTTTTAGGGACAGAGCAGAAAGCTCACATTGAGTCTGCTTTTAGGAAGTCCTGTCATTTAACTGCTGACTCTCTGGCTATAGACAGCTTTTGTGAGGATCTGCTATAAGCTGCTCTTGAATGTTGGCAGGTGTCTGCGTTGGTGACAATGTACAGTCATGAAGAGGACATTGACAGTGCAATCGAGGTCTTCACACAGGCTATCCAGTGGTATCAGCAATTCCAGGTAAGTCAGATCAGAGGAGCTAATGCGCAAGGCTTTGTCCCAGTCTTTTCTAGCTAGTCCAACTCAGCTTTTCCCATTGATGCACAGCCCCAGCAGCTCATCCAGTTGGGGTTTTGGAGACCTGTGAGCTCCTGTTTTTTGTGAGCGTTCGTTTTATCACTGTTTCGTTATTTTAGATGTGTTGCAAACAGGGAGCGGCAGCTCCTGTCAGATTAGGAGGCAATGGGTGCCCAAACGGAGCAATCAGGCCTTCTCTCTGATGAGAAAACGTTGTGGAGCAGCAAGCTGCTTTGTCCCATGCAGTTCTGACTCACATCCTAGAGTGCAAAAGTAGTCTACTTTCTGCGTGACAGGGTGCCAACTCAGTTCTCCTTGGCCAGGTCTCAGGGGCGTTAAAGCCAGCTAGAGCTAGGCTCCATCCTGCGATAATGAGGAACTAACTATGGCTGCTGTGTCTTTCAGCCAAAGTCTCCTGTCCATTTGTCGCTGATAAGGGAAGCTGCCAACTTCAAACTAAAGCATGGCAGGAAGAAGGAAGCAATCAGCGACTTGGAGGAGCTCTGGAAGTGAGTTGGGTGGTTGCTGAACAGAAGGTCTCCACCCAGAGACCTCTGCAAGCTGGCTGGTGCCAGGCAGTGCCTGACAATGTTGGTTGACTGGTAGCCCTCCTTTAGAGTTGCTTTTGCACAGGGGCTCCAATGCAAAGCCATATTTTGGAAGGAGAGGGGATCATTCATCTGATCTATAGCTGATGTTCACTTGCAAACCTGGTTGACATGTCCCAGAGGCCTCTTGTGTGCAGTGAAGGTTGCTTTGGGGACTGGGATGCATCATTTTTTTAATGCTGTATAAACCATGGATGTCTAGGTTTTAGTTTTTATTATGCACTTGATGGGATTTTTTGGGGGGACTGTTAACTTGCCTTTGCTGCTGGGACCTGAGGGATTTTCATCTTTCATTGCCTGCTTCCTGATACTGCGGAGATGTCTGCACCTCCCTTTGTCCACACCAGTGATGTTTGGTGATGTGCTCTGGAGGAGACCACAGACTGACATGCTTGTCCCCACAGATAGCAGCTGTGCTGCAGCAGCAAGCACTGCGTGGTG
Organism: Fulmarus glacialis; assembly: GCF_000690835.1. Taxonomy (NCBI): domain Eukaryota; kingdom Metazoa; phylum Chordata; class Aves; order Procellariiformes; family Procellariidae; genus Fulmarus; species Fulmarus glacialis. The sequence continues at coordinate 4,527 of NW_009197722.1, read as the reverse complement.
ATACCAGTCTTTGGGATGAGTGTGTACCTTGGTAACTTGGTTCTTTTCTTTCTTTTACCTACAAAGGCAAAACCCAAAAGATGTGCATACTCTGGCACAGCTCATCTCTGCCTACTCCCTGGTGGACCCCGAAAAAGCTAAAGTGTATCCTTTTGATGCTGGTATCAGAGCAAAGAAAGAGGTGTTTGGGCATTGCTCCCTTGGATTTCAGCTGTGTGGGGAATTCAGACCCACTCTCACCTGAAGAAAGGCAAGGAACATCTCCAGAGCAGCTACATATCCAGGTCAAGTTGTCTGGAGCTACATTATTTCCCTAATGGGTTTGATTACTGCGGGATCCCAGGACCCTTTTGTCTTTGGCTTCCTCCTCTCTGAGAATTGATAACTTAAGACTAGGTGGAACCAAAAATAGGAGCTCCTCCATCTTTTCTATTGATATCTTAAACCTGTGGTAGTAATGCAGGACTGTGCCCGATAAAATATGGCTAAGCTCTCACTGACCCAAACCATCAGGTTCACATACTGCTTTTGCCACCCTGAGCAGCTTTCAGAGGAAGTTGCTGCTTCTGTCCCCATATCAAAGAAGGGAAAAATGAGGCAGATGGTGATTAAGCAGCTCATCCCAGCTTGTTAGGAAGCTGGTGAGAGAACCGGAACTAACCCTGTAGGCCTGTCTGGTGTCTGCATTGCTAACAGGCTGAATTTGTTTAAGCTGAAGTTGCTCGTTGCTATCTGGACAAACCTGGGTGTTTATCTTTTTGCTTGCCAGTTTGCATCCCTGAACTCTTCCCTTGCAGTCTTAGCAAACACTTGCCTTCCTCGGACACCATGTCGCTGAAAGTAGATGTTGATGCACTGGAGAACTCCCATGGAGCAACCTACGTTCGGAAGAAAGCTGGGAAGCTCGCTGGAGACAACCAGCAGAAGGAGCAAGGGTAAAGCGGGCTGCTGTAGCTCTGGTGCATTCTTTGGGGTGGCACAAGAACCACACCTAGTGTGGTGGGCACATTGCTGTAGAAGGCAGGCTGGTGGAAAGGGAGGCTGTTGTTTAACTGCAAGGAGCTTCAGGTAGCAGCAGACCAAGTTTTTGAGAGAGATGGGAATGGTTTAGCTTCTTTTAGAACTAGTTTTTAGTTGACTTGTCTGCTGTGTCCGTGCTGTGTCACAGCGGCTGTTTCCCTTCTTGCTTTTCAGACAAGGGGATGTGAAGAAGAAGAAGAAAAAAAAGAAGGGTAAGTTGCATTTCCTAGCTGTTGACACGGCACAGCTCCAGAGAGCTCACCAGATTGTTTCTTCAAATAGCCAGCCTTCAGCTCCCCAGGAGCTGGAGCCCTTTGCTGGAACTGGGTCCTGTGAACCCAGATCTTCATGATAGCTTCTTTGAATGGGGCATTTTTCCTCAGAAGTAAGAGCAACACCCTGATAGGATGATGTGGGTTGCTGGGCTCTTTGCGCTTCCTGGCTACAGACATCCCATGCGTATCCCTTGATGGTGCCTCTCTAGTATGTTGACCCCCATCTCATTTCCTGGCACTGGATGTTCTGCAGGAAAGCTGCCTAAGAACTACGACCCCAAGGTGACTCCCGACCCTGAGCGGTGGCTTCCAATGCGAGAGCGTTCCTACTATCGTGGACGGAAGAAGGGCAAGAAGAAGGATCAGGTTGGCAAGGGGACTCAGGGTTCAATGACAGCTGGCTCCTCTGAACTGTAAGTACCCATTTTGCAGGGCTTGGTGTGGGGAATCACTCCTGGGCGGCTGGGAGGGCTGGGTTTGTGCCGCTTTTCTGTGGCTCTGTCACCACACCAACTGTAGGTAGCACAAGTGAAACTGTACTTTGCCACTTGAACCTTCTATCAGCTGCTCTTACTGAAGATGCCTATAGGTCGCTGAAAACCAAAATGATATGATAGGCATGCTTGAAGGTGCCAAGGTGCAAATAAAATTCTCATAGTCTTTTAATGTGCTTTTCTTAGCTTTGTTGATGAGATGAATTTTGCATGCTTTCTCTCGAGCTATTTGCTTTCAAGTCTTTTGGTGGCTGGAGAACCATTAGGCATGATTTGGGAAAACACTATACTTCCTTTTAAGTTGACACTGATTATTTGAGCTGGAATCAGTGTTTACCATTGTGTATGAGGTGTGACAGCAAGATGGTGACTTACTAGCATCTGAGAGAAGGAAGTGCTTCTAAAATAATAGCAACGTAGGGAATTGCCAGTGCTTTCTGATAGTTTCTCTTTAGACAGCTGTCTCAAAACAGAAGCATGAAAAGCCTTCTGTGGTACTGTTGGCTTGAGCAGTGCTTGCAAGGGGAGCTGGTACAAAGATGCCTTTGTGGTTAAGGGGAGAGAAAGGATGTTGGGTTTGCACTGCCTAAGCGTGGGGGCCTGAAATGCTTCTCACGTGTTGCATGAGCTGTCACGTGTCTGTTCAAAAGTTAGCCTTGCTTTCGTTGTTGAGGACTTAGACTATCTAGTGAACGTCAGTTAGGAGGTGATTGCTTGCCATTTGAGACATGTTCCCATCATCCATCAGCCCTTTTATATATGTTGAAGCTTATTTAAGATCTCCTTGCATGAGTGCCCTCCCATATATAGTGCTACCTAATGCTATCTTACGGGACAGCTGCTGTTTTTTGCTGTCAGCTTCCTGCGGTAGTGCCACATCTTGCAGGTGGCTGTGAACCCACGTGGTATCTCTTTCTCTCATCTTCCCTGCAGGGATGCCAGTAGGACTGCCAGCAGCCCACCTACCTCCCCTCGGCCCGGCAGCGCTGCAGCTGTGTCGGCCACAAGTAACGTCATCCCTCCCAGGCACCAAAAACCCGCTGGTGCTCCAGCCACCAAGAAGAAACAGCAGCAGAAGAAGAAGAAAGGGGCTAAAGGAGGGTGGTAAAAAGCAGGATGTGTAACCTCCCTCCCTCAGTAGGTGATGCTGGTTTCAGAATAAAGGTCAAAAGCAAGTGCTGGTGAAAGACTTTTGGCATCCAGAACTCTGTCCTGCCTGTCAGTTGTCTGGGGGGCGATGGGCTGGTATAGGCACCATGATGTGTCTGCTCACCAAGTTGCCTTCCTCACACTTGCCCCCGCTGTGACTTAGGTGTTGCCATCAAACTCAAATGCAGCCCCCTAAGGAGAAATCTGTCCACGTTGCCAAACATCTAAAAGATGTGGAATAATCAAGAACTTCTTGAAATGTAGGTTTATGCTCCTCCTGCATATGTTAGTTAAGGCCTTTAACAGATTTAATCTACCAGTGTTTCTGACTATGTGTGATGCAAGCGCTGTCTTCTATGTCTCACCCCAGTCAGTCATTGCCAAACAGCACAGGCACAAAGGGTCTTGGAAAACAACATGTGGGCTAGATTATATAGGAGAAGATAATCTGAAGGAGGAGAACAAGGCTGTTAGAAGAAAGCATGGTGAAGTGTGTGGCAGCTGACTCAGTTCCCCTTTTGTGCAAGCCAGATGCCTTATTCTAATGGGCTTGGCAAAACAAGAACGAGCTAAACCCAAGTGGCTGGTTGTGGTGGTGGGCTGCTTTGAAGAGGCATTGTACTCAAGTGAAAGCTGGCAGTGAGAGGGAAGACGTGTCTGCTCTCCTAGCACTCCACAGGTAGCCCCTAAGCATCTCTTAAAACTTCTGGTTTGGTCTGAATGTAGCAAAAACATTTTTCCATACATGGGCTTTCAATGGGTAGAAATAGCACCTTGGGGAGAGTTGTCAGGTATCAGCCCAAAAGGCAAAGGCTTCTGTCTGAAAGAATTTAAAGCAAAGGCCTGAAGAGGCGGGGAGCAAGGGAGATGTTACTGTGGTTGAAACTCTGCCCTGAGTCCTCATGGAGTAAAAATCTGCTGAGTAGAATCCAGTCTTTATTACTGTGACTGTATACTGGCAGCATCTGGAAGGGGGCTGAATGTGTGTTGTGCTCTGAGTGAGAAGAAAGAAGAACAGCATAGAGAAAACAGCTTTATGAATGGCTGGCAGAGTCACTTGCAGCCAACCGAGTGCTGGATAGCAAGGGTTGCTCCAGATGCCTTGCCTGGGTGATGTGCCTCCTCTTAGCCAGCCGCTGGTGACTACAGGAGGGAGCGCGCTACCCTGCAGTGACGCGGTTTCTGGAGGGTGATTTGGAGGGAGGAGATACTGGAGCAGAATGCAACTCTGTGTTCTCCAGACGCCTTCTCTGGTCAAACCTGGTGGAAACGGTGACTTGTGGCATTGCTGGAGCCCTGACCAGGCTGCCTGGCCAGTGCACCTGACTGCTTCCCCGGAGATGGGTGCCCAGGTAGAAGCGAGCTGGGAGCAAATCCCATTTGGGGGTGGGGGAGGGGGGGCGGCAGCAGCAGCTGTGGGGAAAGGCTGCCTTCCTCTGACAACAAAAAGCCACCTGTGAAACGGTTCGCTCTTTATTTTATTGAAACTAGTAACTTCCCAGCCTGACGTCGAGAACCCAGCTGATGGGGGGAGGGCCGCAGGGGGAGCCGTGTGCGCGGAGGGCGGCAGGGGGAGCTCTCTCTGTCCG
>NW_009197721.1:0-2067 GCF_000690835.1 Fulmarus glacialis | reverse complement strand
CTCCAAGACATACCCAACTGTGGCCAAGGTGGGCCACTTCTTAAAAGCTCTCCAACACCTACCCAACTGTGGCCAAGGTGGGCCGCTTCTTGAAAGCATCCCGGTGTTTCAAGGTGGCCTTCAGTGGTGGGTGCAATGAAAAACACAATCTTTGAACATGTCCTGAAAACATTTTCGTTTTAGTCAAACAAGTGTTAATTTCTTGGTTGCCCAGGTAGGTTGTGTATGTGCCATCCCTGGAAAATCCAAGGTGACATTGGAGAGGGCTCTGAGCCATCTTCTAGGTGAAGATGTCTCTGCTCATTGCAGGAGGTTTGGACTAGATGACCTTTAATGGTCCCTGCCAATCCAAACTATTCTATGATCCTATGATCGTAAGATTCTATGATTTTTCTTGGAAATGGCTGCTGTTAGTGAGTTACTAAATTTGACAATGCAAGTGATGATAAACAAATTCAGATGAGGTAAGTTTTCCCTAGAGAGATGCATGTTTTGGGACGCGGTGCAAGCCACCTTGGAGCTTTACTCTCTCCAGGTTTGCGTGCCACATGCTCAAGAGCCCCAACGGCACGACTGGCAGACCTATGCCCTGCCCTGGGGCGTCTGGTTCACAGCCCCATGCTCCTACCTGTCCCACCTGCCTCTGGGCAGCTTCAGACCCCCGAGCTGGGATATTAACTAGTACACTCCAAAAGTAATGCATAGACAGAAAACATGGAAAATGCAGACACGTCTGAAGACATTGGCATGGTGGCCCTTTGGGTCATGCTGTCTACAACTGCTAAGGGAAGAAGAGAAAGAAGCCAGTGAGCAACTTTTTATCGTAATAAAACTAGGAAGATGACCTCTCCCACATCCATAAATTTCACTTGAGGCAACTGTTTTACAAATTGAAAACAAAACAGCGGTGAAGAACTTGCTTCTAAGGGGACATACTCGTTCCACGTGGTGACTACTACAACAGCAGACTGAGACTCACAGCTTTGGACAAGACAGACAAGAGAGGTGTGGTGGAGATTTGTTGAAAAAGGAGTTTTAAGAAAAGGGTGTGGTGCATATTTCGCCCACTGATATGCATCCACTGGGGTCTAGAGGCATCCCTTCCTCTAGGACATTAGTAGATTACTAGATTACATTAGTAATCACTTTTTAAACTTCTTTATTAATCTGCTAAGGATAAAACTTTGCTATTAATATTTGCCGTACTTCCCTGTCTTACCACTCTTGGGATTATGAAGATCAAGGGACAGAGCCTATGCATTGTATGCATGCATAACAGCGGCAGTAATTAATTTGGCTCTGAAAATATATATATAAATACATATGTATTGGGGCGGAAGAAATGATGGTTGACCTGACTCTCAGAAATGGTCTTTTGCATTTTGTTTTTTCTCTTTGCTTTGATGACATACATGTTGTTCTTTGCTGTCTGATTCGTCAGATAAATGCAAGACTATTTCCTGCACTAGGTGAGGTCAGACAGGACTTTGTGTAGCCACAGCAAGTCTTGAAAAGCTCCGAGGATGGGGATGCCCCGGCCTCTGTGGTCGAGCTAAGTAGAATGTATGTGTCACGTTGAAACATTTAATTGAAGTTTAAGGTAGCTCCCTTCTGTCAAACTCAAGTGAATGCGGCTAATATATTCCAAAGACGGAGGGGAGGGCAGTGCCCCACCGTACGGTCAGTCTGCATGAGAGATCATCTTACAAAGCATCGTACAAGCGTCACAGCGAAGCGCGCTCTTGTACCTAAAACCGCGGCGCAAGGTCTCTGGGAAATGCGAGGCACTTAGTGGTGCCATATTCCACAAGGGTAGCCTCCCACAATTAGCTTTTCAATTAATAAAAGACTGTAAACAGAGGCAACGGAGGGCAAATCTGCCATCTAGCAAACTGATCTTTCATACACACAGGTTTGGACTAATGTTCTGTTAGACTAAAGAGACTAGTTTGGATTTTTGACTGATATTTGAATTTTCTGTGGTAATTCTTAGTGTGTGTTTGGTAGCAATAATGGACAGAAGGTGCTGTGTGCATTGCACAGGCTTACTGGCTCCATAATAAAAAG
>NW_009197720.1:1370-2501 GCF_000690835.1 Fulmarus glacialis | reverse complement strand
AATAGCATTCGCACCATTTCCTCACCGGAATGGGCTCCTGTTTCCTCTGCAGGGTGTCTTCTGCTGGGTGTGCACCGGTGCTCCCCATGGTATTCCACCTACGGGGAGTGATCCTGCTGCCATCAAACCACCTCCCCTTCCCGTTGCCATCAACGGCAGCAGGGCCACGCTAACCAAAACCCTTTCCAAGTTTATCCTTAGCTGAAGGCAAGCGGAGGCAGCAGCGGTGGGGTCCCTGCGCTCGGTCGCTGTGAGCAGCCCCCAGACCTGCGGATTTCATCACAAACCTGAACCCCAGCCCGGCTTGAACTTCTGGCAACCTCCAGCCACGCTCAGCGGAAACCTGCATCCCATTATGGGCTCACCTGGGCTGAGTTTTGAGTGAGCACGGGCTGTTCCTTGAGCAAGCACTTTGTTTTGTAGTTGGAGGGGAGCACCTAAGTTTTACAGCATGGTTCCCATCCCTTCACCACCCCGTCCTCCACAGCTGGGGCTGAGCTTTGCCCCGCAGTGTTTGAGCCCAGGATCTGCCCCTGTCCACGCTGGGCTTTGCCAGCCGAGCCAGGCTCTCCGACCTTCTGGCAACCCTGTATTTCATTCCTACCTCTAACTCAGAAGCAGGCAGGGGCTGGGGCAGCCCCACGGGCTGCCCAGGTGCCTGCAGCGGGGCCAGCAGCTCCGCACCCTGAGCGGGATGCTGCTTTTCCCCACAAACGCATCATGGTGCGGATGGAGAACAGAAACCAGGATTCAACGTCAGCTTTTCCCATCCTTTGCCCCAGTTTCCCAGATAACTTCCTTACTACTTGAAAAAGGCTGAATGTTAGTTACCAGGACTCAGAAGCCAAAAAACCGGCTGTGGGATGTGAGAGCTAGCCTGACCCACACGGTGGGTTGTTCTGCACCGAGCCTCGCTCCAGATCCCTTTTCTTTTACCCATGTGAGAAATCAAATGACTCGGTGTGTGGTTGCCGCTGCAGGTGAGCCGCTGCGCAGCAAAGTCATCCGTCCCCTCCCAAGCCCCTGCAAAGGATGCCCTTGGCCAGGGCATCTCCAAACCTCTTCCCTGGACCCCCCGGGCTCCCGCAGCCCTCAGCCGTCGCGGGGAGCCGCACGCCATCCGCCGGGCGG
>NW_009197720.1:0-1282 GCF_000690835.1 Fulmarus glacialis | reverse complement strand
GGCCGCCGCGGTTTCCTCCGGTTCCTGCCCAGCCTTTGCAAGGTGCAAACCAAAACTTGGCATCAACGGTGGTTCCGCTCACTGGCTCCCGTCACCAGAGAGCTTCCCACCCACCCGTACCAAAGTGGCGTCTGTTTATTTAGCTCGTGGGTGTCTTGGTTTTATTCACGGTGCTGGGTCGGGCACAGCTGGACAGGGCGAGCAGGGCCGGCTGCTCACTGGGCTGGAAGCGGATGGCTTCCCGGCTTCCCCGGTGACACGCAGCCTGGTGGTGACAGAGACGAGTCACTTCACTTCTCCTCCCCACTCTGTCCTTAATGAAGCACCACAACCACCGTCTTCATTTGCCTTCAGCCCCCAGGGTGGGGGAAACAGGGCTGGGGCTGGCCAGCAATGGGGATGGTGGAGAGGAGAAGGTCTCCATGTGGCACCGCAGGGCTGCACCCCCCTTCTCATTCCTGGACTGCAATTTATATAGAATTGAATTTTGTACCATCCGAATGACCACGTCCGTGTAATGTATTGCATTCACAATGTATTTAGCACACCATTTAATAGAAAATTTGAAGCAAAAGTATCTAGCACAGTGCTTAATATAAAAATTGAAACAAGATTAACCAAGACAAACATGTGGAAGTGAAACTTTGAAACTTATTAAAAAATCAGGCACAGATAGCATCGTACCAAAAACTCCCATCAGCATGAGTCATTTCGACTCTCTCCCAGGGAAAAAGCACCAAAATGTTCATGTCCTGGTGAAGCATTTCACTTCTGGCTGCTCAGGCAGGTCCCAGCACCCCAGAAATGCCCTCCAAACCCGGGTGATGCTCACTTAGTACCAAGAGAGAATAAACCCAGGACAGTCCCACTGCCGTGGCCAAGGTTTATTGTCCATGGCCAGTAATTGAATCAGCCACAGGTATTTTCTGTGTTTTCAAATATTTAACTTCCCTTAAGCACAATTTACTTCCATAATCTATTTGTGTAATAGGTTTTAATCATAATTTTATAGGAGGTTATAGTCTAGTAGGGGGTTGATAATCCCTTGCAGTACCTGCAGTCCACAGAGGGAGTTGGCAGCGACCGGCGAGTGCGTGCCGGGGGTGCCGAGGGAGCCCCACGCTGCTGCTGGGGCTGGCAGGAGGGTTTATCTGCGGCGCTACCTGCTGTTATCGTCCGTCCTTTCACGTGGGTTTATCAGCCAGCGGCCCTTCCTTTTACAAACTGCGGGGGGGTTAATTTAATAATCTCGACAAGTGGAGGGGGCTGATGACGGGAGGGC
>NW_009197719.1:0-9803 GCF_000690835.1 Fulmarus glacialis | reverse complement strand
TAAACAAACTGGACATGCACAAGTCCATGGGTCTGTTGCAATGCACCCATGGGTGCTGAGGGAGCTGGCTGATGTTGTTGATTATTTTGTCATGGTGGTTTGTGGGAGGTTCCTGAGGACTGGAAGAAAGCAAGTATCACCCTTACCTTCAGGAAGGGTGGGAAGGAGGATGTGAGGAACCGCAGGCTGATCAGCCTGACCTCTATCTCTGGGAAGATAATTGAGCAACTAATCCTGGAAATCATTTTTAAACATACTAAGGAGTGGGAGTAGTCAGCACAGACCTATCAAGGGAAATCATACTTAACCAACATGGTAGCTTTCTATGATGAGACAGCTGGCTAGGTGGATAAGGGAAGAGCATTGGATGTTGTTTATATTTACTTTAGTAAGGCTTTTGACACTGTCTCCCTTAACAGCCTCATAGACAAATGGATGAAGTACAGACTCGGAAAGTGGAGAGAGAGGTGGAAACTGGCTGTACTGCTGCACTCAAAGGGTTGTCTACAGAAGTATGAAGGCCAGCTGTAGGCCAGTCACCAGTGGAGTACTCTTGCAAGTTGATACTGGAGCCGATATTGTTTAGCCTCTTCACCTAGATGATGGGACAGACTACATCCTCAGCACGTTTGCAAAGGACACAAGACTGGGAGGAGTGCTTGACCAGAGGGTGTGCTGCCATTCAGAGGGGAGAAATGGGCCACCAAAAACCTCATAAAGTTCAATATAGTGAAATGCCAAGCCCTGTACCTGGACAGGAATAACCCAGGCCGGGGTCTATCTGGCTGGAAAGCTGCTTGGCAGAGATACCCTGGCGTCCTGGTGGACACCAACTTGACCATAAGCCAGCAACATGGCCTTACAGCAAAGATGGCCAACAGCATCCTGGGCTGCATTAGTAACAGCACTGCCAGCAGGCTGACAGAGATGATTATTTCCCTCTACTTAGCCTTGCTGAGACCTCCCTGGGAGAGCTGTGCCCAGTCCTGGGCTCTCCAGTACAAGAAAGACACGGATGTACTGGAGTGAATGCAGGGAAGGCCCATGAAGATGATGATGGGACTGGAGCATCTCTCATATGAGTCGGAAAGTGGAGAGAGAGGTGGAAACTGGCTGTACTGCTGCACTCAAAGGGTTGTCTACAGAAGTATGAAGGCCAGCTGTAGGCCAGTCACCAGTGGAGTACTCTTGCAAGTTGATACTGGAGCCGATATTGTTTAGCCTCTTCACCTAGATGATGGGACAGACTACATCCTCAGCACGTTTGCAAAGGACACAAGACTGGGAGGAGTGCTTGACCAGAGGGTGTGCTGCCATTCAGAGGGGAGAAATGGGCCACCAAAAACCTCATAAAGTTCAATATAGTGAAATGCCAAGCCCTGTACCTGGACAGGAATAACCCAGGCCGGGGTCTATCTGGCTGGAAAGCTGCTTGGCAGAGATACCCTGGCGTCCTGGTGGACACCAACTTGACCATAAGCCAGCAACATGGCCTTACAGCAAAGATGGCCAACAGCATCCTGGGCTGCATTAGTAACAGCACTGCCAGCAGGCTGACAGAGATGATTATTTCCCTCTACTTAGCCTTGCTGAGACCTCCCTGGGAGAGCTGTGCCCAGTCCTGGGCTCTCCAGTACAAGAAAGACACGGATGTACTGGAGTGAATGCAGGGAAGGCCCATGAAGATGATGATGGGACTGGAGCATCTCTCATATGAGGAGAGGCTGAGAGAGCTGGGAGTGTTCATGCTTTTATTGATACTGCGGGTTGCCCCAACCCAGGAGGAGGACCTTGCACTTGGCCTTGTTGAACTTCATGAGGTTCGCATAGGCCCATTCCTTAATCCTGTCAAGGTCCCTCTGGATGGCATCCCTTACCTCTAGCGAATCAATTGCACCACTCAGCTTGGTGTCATCCACAAACTTACTGAGGGTGCACTCGATCCCACTATCTGTCATTGATGAAGATAATAAATATCACTGGTCCCACTGGACCTTTGAGGGATACCACTTGTTACTGGTTTTCACTCGACATTGATGTGAAAGCACAAAGGGTTTAAGCAGGAAGCAAAAGAACTAAAATCCTAAATGAAAGTCAAATTGAAGAAGCAAAAATTACTTTCAGAAACAGATTTCTGTCAGAGTGATCTCCATGGTGACTTTAGCATAGACAAAAATTACTGCCTTTCTAAACGATATCTACAGCATGACAGATCTTTGGGCTTCTGGTTTTGCAAGCTTACTTCTGGCTCCTGTCAAGAAGAATGAACTTCGGAAACACAGCTCTAACTTGTTCTTTCCTATATGACTATTCCTCAAGTACTCTTTTGAGAGTAGCTAGCTGAAACCTTTTACAACATCTGTTTAAGAAAAATAATCACACAACTTCCACAAGCAATGTACACTCTTTACAGCAATGGAGACTAAATTATTCTACTGGAGAACCGAGCTTGGGATAGATGATATGACACGTCGGGACTTTTCAAGTATTTTTTTTTAATATGAAAAGCAGTGGATTTGGCTTTTCAGTTTTCCAATTATCAACTTAATGGCTGTGTCTGTTGCCAATTTTTTTTCAGTTACAATATAAGGAACATTTAAATATCATCAGCTCTCACTTCTAACGTATCCTTGAAACTCTGTTGCCATTGCATTGAGACTATAGGACACTTCAGAAAGTGATTCACTCCTTTAAACCCTGCTGGATTAACGTCAGAAGAAGTGAAATTCTTTTAGAAACAGATTTCTGTCAGAGTGATCTCCATGGTGACTTTAGCATACGCAAATTTTAACTAAAAGACACCCTGTGTCCTGGGTGACCTTCTTTAGGGCTAACACAACTTGAGAAAACACAGCAAACACTGGTTACTGACAGCACAGCCAATGTTCTGAGTATGAACTTTCATAACATTATCAAAATCTCTACTGTTTTTTCTAGCAATCCAGAGGGTAGACAACCATCTGAGAATAAAAACATTCATCCAAGTTTTAATACTTGTTTTCATTTGAACCGCCTTTGTAGTCTGCTCTTGTTAGATACTAGCTGCCCTGAGAGAATCGTAGCAATTTTAACTGGAGATTTTTTTATGAGCTCTCCACTTCTTAAGACCAGCCAAATGTTGCAAAAAGTTGGCTTGACTCTTAAAATAAACTGGTTTGCAAGGAGGAGTTTAGATCTACAAACCAGTAGTCATGTCCTAAGTTCGTTCCTTAGTAAATACGCAGTATGCTCAGTCCTGCTTTCCCTATGGTAATCTGGTTATCCGTCATACAAAACAAGCTCAATTTATCAGTGAAAAATCATGTTTAACTTTGTCACTGTCCTCCTCAGAGGGGTCACCTTTTACTGCAACCTGATGAAAGACAGCTTTCTTGCACATGAGCTTCCAGGGATGCATTAACAAAAGAACAAACAGCTACTTACTTGACCACAACTAGTCATCCAGAAAAACACTTCACAACTAATTCAAGTGTGCATCCACAACATGAAAGTTAAGGGGTGCCTTACACCAGTCTGATTTGTCTAACTAAGCCTTGGAAAAAAGCTCAACTATAATCACTTTTAAAATTAGATAAAGTTCTTTCTCCCTCCTGTTCCAATTTTTAAATATTAGAAAATGATCCAATTACAGAAGTGAAGTCTACATACCACTACTTAGTATAAAAAAATCTTGGCTAATACGCACATAACAAATTTTGGTATTTAAAGGAGTTACTGCCTGGTTTATAGTATTGACACTTCACTGCCAAATATCTTTTATCTCTTCCTGTTGGATCAGACTACACAGTATCAGAACTTTATCCTAAAAAACACATTACTTTTTTTCTTATCATGGAATACTGAGTTGAAAAAACCTGTTCTTCATGCTTATGCTTTTCAAGGGGAAAACAACTACAAAAACTGTCAACTCCAGGCATAATTTACCGAACTATGGAATTTGATTTCAGAGGCTAAGATACCAAGTTTTCCTGGGAAAAGGATAAACAGCATTTGATGAGTCCAAAGTTCATGTCCTTTGACTTCCAAATCCCCACAGACAGGACATAGCTTCTGAAAAGACTTGCGTGTGGCTTGTGGCAGAGATAGGAAAATTATGTAGTCCTGAATGTTTTTGCCACTGAAGAAAGCTAGAGACCTACACCAAACTCTTAAAAGAGTAAATCCTAGCAACACTGCTTACCAAGAACCATTCTTCCCAACAAAACTTGTACTATCCACACACTTTCTGTTCTCCTTCTCTAGTCACTGCTACTTCAAATTACAAACAGTGTGGACTGGCAAATTTTGGTTTATTTCAGTATTACCATTCACAATCTACAAGGCAGCAATAAAGCAGGTAAGAATTGTGTATTTTTTCTTTTATTAGTTTTGAAGAAAGTCTTCCAGAATCCCAAATTTTTCCTTTCTCCAGCTGTTGCTTTTCCAGGAGAGCCATTTGCAGGCGTGTCACTTCTCTGAACTTGTTTTCATAAGCAGCTCAAGTCCCCCTAGTTTCAAGACAGTTTTGAAGCACAAAGCTGTGTTAATAGCCATCCTCCATACTGGTAGCCACCTCTTAACCCTTCTCCTCCAGGGTGGTTTTTAGAACTTCTCCAAGCATCTGCCATATATATCACCACTTGATCTGGTTTCACCTGCTTCTCCACCTAGCTTTAGGGCTCCAAATCCATTTAAATCATGTTTCAGAGGAACATGCTTAGTTATCTGTAAGTGGTTTTAGCAGAGTACAATGTTCCTTTTTATGAAGGCTGAACATTTTCCTAAGTATCTTTAGAGGAAAAATCCCTCAAATCCACACATGGTGTCTTTGCTTCTTCCTGAAAACAGTTTGTTCCTGCTTGCAGGATTACAGTGAAGGTCTCCTCCACACTGTCAGCAGGTTTGGGACAAGACATAAGCAAGCACTATGCCAATGACTTGGGTCTACCTAATACAAGAACATTTTATCTCCCTTACTTGGCAGGTGAACAGCTACCTGAGCAGAGCACTGCCTGGCAAAAGAGGCGCCCTGGAAGGACATTCTGTGAAAAGTATGGTTGCTGACAGCACTGCAGCCCCCACTTCTCTCCTCAGTCAGATTCCTCTAAAACACCCTTTAGAGAGGGTTTTCTCTTGATGGCTGCATTTTGTCTTGAGGAAGGTGGGCACATGCTGAAGCGGACAGTTCACACGCAGCCAGTGAGTGCCGAGAGACACTCACGGGGCAAAGAGACTCCCAGGTCAGGGCCATGCCCTTCGCTCTTCACGCATCCCTGTCTGACAAATGGGTTGCACACACACACACGGCCAGAAAGTCTGTTGAGCGCTCAGTACAAATCCTGATATGTGTCTGTACACATTTCCACTGGGCTGCTTTGGAGAAACTGTACCCAAACATCAAGACTAGCAGGATGTTAAAGCAAAGAGAATGAATAATCACAGAAACAACCCCAAAAGCATGGATCTCCATGTCATTCTTAAGTATCCACAGTTAAATTTTTAATCTGATAAGCCTTGTCATAAGGACCTCTAAGGCAGGGAATAAAATAACACTAGCTAGTAACATTTGCAAATATGTCTCCATAGCCTTCTGGCAATGATGCTACAGAACTACAGGAAGATTTTTTCAATCTTGCTCCTTGAAGAGATTTTCCATAAAACCTCTTTACATTTTCAGGAAGTAATTAAGAAGTGCTTGCCTTCCCTGAAATAGACACCTAGAGCAGCCAACGTTTTGACTACCAAGTGGTATGAGACATCAAGGATGAGGGGGGAAGGGATTCAGGGAACAAGAGAGGGAGAGGCAGACTAAAAGGGAACCAAGCTGAAGGGGAAGCAACACTGTGGAGTAAATGTTGTGCTTGGGGAAGGAGGGGAACTGGGAGAGACAAGCTGGGGAAGAGCACAAAAACACAACTTGGTGAGAAGTCAGAACAATAGTGGGCAATATCAATGTCAGAAAAGGCAGATGAAGGGTGTTGAGGGAAGGAGAGGAAAGGAAGATATGCATAATGGAGAAAGTGAAGCAAAAGCAAAGTTACGTGATTTTTCAGAACACTCATTTTTCTTTCCCAGTAGTTACAGGCAATTCAGCCAAGAAAAGGAAATATACAACCTCTTCCAGCACTTAAGCCACTAGTTCATTCAACACAGTTGAGCATAATCCTTTTTGAAAATATCTTCAAATGCAGGTGAAGCAAACTGTCTTGGCAGAAAAAACGTTTTCAGCATGACATCAGGTACAGCAATTCCACTTGTGAGTATCTCTTGAAGTACCACTGAACAGAAGCTTTTGTGAGGAAAGGAGTTGAGGACATGGAGAAGCAACATCCCTCAACCACCATCTATGATGGCTACGCTTTAAAATAAATAAAAGCTGCCTAGGCCTCACTAGCAGTACAGTAGTCAAACACCCTCAGCTTTTATTGATTCCTGGCAAGCAATTCGGGAAGAATCTAATGTCTTTTCATGTTCCCAGATCCCTGCAGATTGACACACAAGTAAGAGCTCTTAATAACTCATTTTTTATTTCAGGAATTACTGAGATAGCTCCTCTGGGATTCATTTGTTGCATATATACAACAAACCAATCTTTTTCATTTCCCCCTCCACTAAGTCTTCATATAACCATGAAATAATAGCAATGATTTTCAAAAGTTTGCCTTTGACTTCTCAAGCTTGACAGATTATATCTGTGGTTACATCTTAGCTGAGACCAGTGAATTCTGTCTCCAGGAAAACAAGAATAATCTGTGCTGGTTGAAACCTAGCTCAACATCACATCTCAGAAAGGACAGAGCAGTTTTATCGGTTATATATTCCCAGAATGACCAAGCATTATTTTATTATGAAAATGGACTTTGGGGCTCAACTCCTTCCCCAGGCAATACAACTAACTACACTAATGAGAGCATCCACATGATGTTTACCCTACTATCGCTGTAACATTCAGTTCTCCTCAAGTTAATTGTTCGCTGTGTAGACAAGCCATAAGAAGCTGGGTCATGTTCTTGGGCACAAGGATTTATAGTCCTTTTCCAAACCTCCTCTGCAAGTCTGTTAAATCTATCATCTCAGAAAGTGTAGGGTAGTTTTTATGGTCATTTTATGCTTTTGGCTTCAGTATCTTGGTAGGCTAAGTTTCATAGTTGACTTAATACACTGAAGCTCCCAAAATTAAGATTTAAATCTTGTAACTTTTACACTTCACTGAACAAGCCTACTACAATAGCAAAGAAACAAAAGCAAATGCAGACCACTAATTCAAATTTTCTTCCAGTATTAATCTACAGACTTTGCATCCTTTCCTATTGGCTTCCTTCCTAAGGAAAAGCATGTCTTTACAGTCAATATTACTCAATTTGTTCTGACTTGTTTTCACTGTTTTTAAAAATATGTATCTGTAAAACGTGGAGACCTGGAATTAAGAAAAGCTACAATATTCTGGAATATAATACAGTTCAGACACTCCTGAAGGAGAGCATAGTAACATCCCAAAAGATGTGGCAGGTGTGCCGAGTCAACACACAGAAGCTTGTGTGTTGACCCATATTACACAAATGGTATTATCTAGAGACGGGTGGAAGAGGTCCAGCACGCTATAACCATGCCTCTCTCATGTTTAATTCATTAGGTTATGACTTCCCACACACAGAGAGGCACAGAAGCACAACAGCTGGCAGGAGTACCCCAATAACTTTGTCAGAGAAGTTATCAGAAAAGCCATGCCCTGCCCTGACGCAAGGGCACCAGCCCCATGGGCTGGGAGTGGCACCCACCAGGTGAGTCTGCAGGAGAAGCTCTGTGGGTCACTTCACCGACTGAGGAGGTCACTCAGGGTGTGGGGCTGTATGAGATGCACGGGAAGAGCATTCTGGGATTCTACAAGAGTTGTTAGGGAATGTTTAGGGGAGAAACCAAAGGCAGGGGAAGGAGGTTTGGGGTGGAACAAGTATGGTAAAATAGAGGGATAAGGACATAAAAGAAGCTGGTCACGTGTAAAGAGGTTGCTGGTTGATGCGCCTGCCTGGCCGTGCCCTGCACCTGATCAGCACAGTCTGTCCCTTCTTCTCATTAAATGCTATTTCTAACTCTTTTTGTGGGTGTGATTTCCACTCTTCTGCATGCATGTGTGCATATGGGTTCCTGAGTGCAGCAACGGAAGCAGGACTGCAGATCGCGGTGACCCATGTGTCCATAGTGCCAGCAACCATAGTGCCAGTGAGCACCAGCAAACATCAGGTTGGACTCTTTGGTATGCAAGGTAAGCGGCCTGGGAGCCACGCGTGCATGCATCTCTGTGAGTGAGGCACCTGGCAGAGATGACTACTGGAGGGACCAGGAGGTCCAGGATGACTGCTGGAGAGACCGTGGGGGCTGGCGGTCCACTGAGAGACCTAGCGGGGGACAGGGCATGTGGGCATATATGTATACACACATACATGCACACAGCCACACACACGTGTGTATATATATATAAATGTATATGTATCAGAATACGTACGTGTATGCACACACACATTCCCACTAACAGACCTTCAACCTGCTCAGCCACAGAGGGGACAGGATGCTGCAGCAGCTTCACCTCTACTGGGATACCAGATATGGAGACCCCTAACATCTTTAAGCTAAAGCTTTTGAACAGTTCATTTTTTTTTTTGTGAATACTTTGGTTTTAAAGAGCCATTAGAATCACTCCCTACCTATTGAGCTTTCTAAATCATAGCAAAGTTACTGGGCTCTACATTGACTTCTGTTTTGTGAAAACGTATTAAGCGGAAGCAACTTGTTTTAATGCCACTGTCCTATTTAAAACACAAGTAACGATTCTTTACATGAGCCTTGAAAATGTACTATCTACTGCTGCTTTCTCCAGTCCACAGATAGACACTGTATATGAACAAAACACATATTAAAGTTTGTATCCCTGCCCCCAATTTTCATATCCTTTTTTCTTTTTTTGGGAAGGCTGTCTAAAGCTGAACTGTCCTGTACTAGTACTTTCAACAATCCACTTGAAATATCTGGATACATAATTTGCTCTCTTTGACAGTCATGAGTAAGGGAAATAGCCTTGGTTGGTGAAGTATAAAAGTCCTGACACTCAACCACTTATGTAACTTAAAACACCCGAAAAAGTGTTCTTAGATAAACTCGAAACATTCAAGGTCAGGTTGGACGGGGCTTTGAGCAACCTGATCTAGTTGAAGATGTCCCTGCTCATTGCAGGGGGGTTGGACTAGATGACCTTTAAAGGTCCCTTCCAATCCAAACTATTCTATGATTCTATGAAACTGCAGTTACTCAGAGCCTGGTCCCATAATGAGGAAGCATGGTGGTGGATCATAACTTACAGTCATTAAGAGACACCAGCTTCAGATTTTAATAAGTGAAATAAGAGCATGCTTGAGATCACTTCCATAACTGAGATAATTATTTACTAAGCTGGATTTTTTAAAAATCCAAAAGCATTTGCACAATTATCCTATTAATTTTGTAAAAACTTTAGGCTAAAAAAACAACAAAAAAAGGAAAAAAATTGTATTTATTGATTTGAAATTTCAGTTTTTACAACAATCCATGCAGCTACATTAGGTAGCAAGTACCATGTTTTTCTAGTTACTAATATGGATATAGGGGGTGGGATGCCCTTAAATTGTGGTTGGTTTCATCTTCCGAAAAGTAAGAGTTTGGCTAATACCAACCCCAGAAAACTCCACATGCATAAGAATTTAACTGCATAAGAAGCAACCAGCCTGGTTCAATCCTGATGCACAGGAATACATACACTTTTACTGAAAAGAAAAAAAAAGAAAAAAAAAGAA
>NW_009197718.1:0-22146 GCF_000690835.1 Fulmarus glacialis | reverse complement strand
GGGGAGGGAAATTAGAGAGCCACTTACAGCATCTCCAATCTGCATGGCTGGTGAAGTGCTGTTGCTTGAGCTCAGCAAGAGGGTATTAGTCATGCCTTATTGCCTTTAAATCCTACAGTAGCAGAAGCGCCTTCCATTTGCTATTTTAAATAAGAATCAGCCTGATGGAGTGTTAAAGAGCAGCTCTGCTTCCCCCGTCTGCTGTTTGTAAAGTGCTGTTTGCACGAAGGATGCCCTGCAGAAAGGTGAACTGCTGAGAGCAAGGCCAGGCTCCCCCCTCCCCGCGTCCCTTCTTCCTCCTGCACGCACAAGGAAGGCTCTGAGGATGGTGCAGCCTTGGTGCCATGCCTGGGGATCTTGCATCAGGGTTTGCTCTGCAGTCTCTCTTCTGTCCTCTCGGTTGTGCGTGGGCTGGGTGATGCGCAGGCAAGGGATGGGGCTGGTGGGAGGAAGATCTCTGACCCCTGGCTCTGGAAGGAAAGAGGGAAAAGAAAATAGGAAATGATGGCAGAGCAGGATGACCAGATACTGCCAGGATGGTTTCAGCTGCCTCTTGTGCAGAAAAAGCCTTTGGCCTCTGGGCCTGCCCCATCCTCTTAATTGGGACTGGGACACGGTGGCATCCAGTGCTGTGACCCCCCAGCGTCTTCCCAGCTTGTAGACTCCCCAGCACCAAGGAAACCTTCACTTTGGCCTTTCTGTGTTTTTCAGCCTTGTCTCAGCATTGAGTCTGGCGGGGCTTTTGCATGCTCAAATGCAGTGCTTTCATTCCCGTTTACCTACTTAAATTATTGATGGAGATCTACAACCTCCATTCGAGCTTAACAACTCCTTTTTGCTGGGGTTTGTTACCAGGATCAATCAAGTCATACCCTGATGGCTTAAAAATGTGCTTCCTTCTCCCTCTCATTGTTATTTGCTTGTTTATTATTAGGAAAGACAAGTTTTGGCTCCGGGAGATTTTGCTAGCAGTAAACAATGTCATTAAAACCAAATCAGCGGTCCCCGCTTTGCACGGAGCCGACCTTTGCGGAGCGCCCTGCGCTTGGGTCCCCGCCTGCCACCGATGCGTTGGCCAGGGCATGGGGATGGGTTCACGGCCAGGCACTTCCAGGTGTTGTCTTACGATTGCTTCCCTGTGGATTCACAGGTTTTTGCCCAGATTCGTGTCTCTGACTCATGTCCTTGCTGCCATAGGGGGTCTTCTCCACCCTGGATGCGGGGTGCTGCAAGGTCAGGAGGTGGCTCATGAGCTGGGGAGGTTGCTGTCACCCAGGTCTTTGGAGGCTTTTGGACCTGTCCTTCTCCTGCTTGCAGAGGGACTGAGCTCCCTGCGTTTTGGGGCTCTGAGCTCTCACCCTGGGGCTCATTCCTCCCTTCCCACAAGGAGCAATAGCAGGGCTGACCTTGGGAGGTGTCACTCATTTGTGATTATAGATGGGTTTGTGGTTTTCAGGACTAAAGGGGCTGAGGGCGGGTGTGAAGTGTTGCAAGTTTGGAAAACACCATCTCTTGACCCCCAGGGTCCTTCCCAAACAGCTGGTCCACCCTGCGCTCCTCATCCCACTGTCACCACCCTGCTCCCAGCCCTTTCCCCGCGTCCCACCCCACAGGAGAGCGGAGCTGGCCATTTCCTCTGCTGAGCATCATCTGGGGGAGCTTCATCTCTCTCTAGATCAGGCTTTGTAGCACTCCAGTTGCACAACATACGGCTCCCCAAAAAACCACCAAAGCCCAGGTGGAGCGGGCCAGGAGGATGTCTGCCTGCCGGGGGGATGCGGCTGCCTGTTCCTGAACCTGGGCCACCGCGGTGGAAGGGGTTTTGCATGGCCAAGGCGCTGGGAGAACTGTGGTGCTCTTCATAACTGCCAGCCCCGCTCACAATAAACAAATTGAAGAGTGATGGGGAAGATAAATTGCTTGTTGTTTTTTTTAATGCATGCAGTGAAGGAGTTTATTTTTAAACCCGTCTGTGAGTGATGCCTGGTTTGATCTTCTAAATGAAACTGATTTATTCTATTTGCACTGGGGCTTGGGAGAAGAGGGACTGAGCTGGATTTAATTTATGCATTTAACTTCGCTTGGCAGAACCGTGACAACAGCAGACAAATTGAAGCTGAGAAGCTCCCTCCGGTGATCCCAACGATGCAAATGATTTCCCTGGTTTTATCAAACTATCTCGAGTCACTGATCCCAGGTTGCCATTTGGGGCAGGTATGAATTTCATGGCCCTGGGGGGAGCTGGCAGAACTGGGGCTGGGCCACCTCACGGAGGGCTTGGGGACTCCTGAAGCAGATTTCCACATCTGACCTAGAAATCTGGTCTCTTCTTCTTCATGGACTTGATTTCCCAGCTGACTGGTCTTTCTTTCATCAGCTCTGCCTTGCAGCGTGTCCCTCTAGATGGGGTCAGGATAGGACACAAGGACTGGGTCTACTGTTTCACTGGGAATTCAATGCTCGGAGGGATTCACAGCCTTTGCCATGTTCCTCTCCCCTGTGGATATCAGGGAGGGCTTCTGGGCTTGGTCCCAAGGCAAACGAAAGGTGACAAATGACTTTTGCAGTAGGTCGAGGACCTTCAGTCCTCCATCCCCCTCAGCTCTTTGCGGGATCGTTAGTGAAACCCTGCCGAGCAGATCTCAGTGGTGACGGAGGCTGGGGTCTGCACCGCTGCAATCCGTGCTGAATGGAGGCCATAAAAATCTGAATTACTCTGCCCCAAAGTCTCCCTTAAAAAGGATGTGAGCGTAAAAGCGAGTCTTAAACCAGGCGAAATGATGAAGTCACTGGCGTGGAGGAAAACAATCATTCAACACCGCTAAGCCATGCATCACTTGGGATAATTATCAATTATTATAAGCAGAGCAACTCCCCTCCGGAAGCTAATGAAATTTCACATGGAGCACACTCTGAGAGATGGATCATATCGGCCTGGACAAGATTCATCTTCTCTAATGTGCTGCTTATTCCTGTTTATGCATCTTAAAGCTCCATGTGCAAAGTACCTTCCTGCTGGGAGGGATGAGGACCCTGGGACGCTCTCGCCCGCAGGCGGCTGCGCCGACCGCACTGCTTGGTTTCCGATGCATCAGACCCCAGGTGGGTATTGGTAGCGCTGGGGAAAGGATCCCTTCCCCCTTCCCTCTTCCTAATCCCTGCCTTTTGCGGCTCTCTGCCTCTCCAGCCTTTGGGGATCTGTTTGGCAGAGCTGGTGGTGGGCTCTGGGCCACCTTCCACGGTGCCTGGTCCTCCTCCCCGTCCCCTCTGGGTCCCTGCAAACACTTCCCCCTTCCCAAGCACCACCAGCCCTTATAACCATTTCACGGTCCCGTGTGGGAATGCTCTACCACAAGCTATCAAACACAAATGGGAAATAATATTTTATGTACAGTTCAGCTACAAATGGGTGCCTGTTCTGGGTTTTTAATGTTTTTCCCAGGTCCTGACACAGCATTTGCAAACCTGCGTGCGAGGGGAAAGGCCAGGAATCTTATCCAGGCAAAAAGGCACTTACTTTGCTTCTAAATATTTAATCTGCAACCCATATGACAAACTGCTGCTTGTAAACAGAACTGATATGCCTTATTTTGTCATACATAATTGAAATGCTGGATCCCGTACTCAGCAAACAAACACGTAGTTTACAAGGATGCTTTCCTCTGGATCCTTCCAGTCTCTGTAGCAGCTTCTCTCCTCCTCAGAGCTGGTGGTAGATAGTGGTGGGGTCCCTGTTAGGGAAGATCTTTCCATCTCCACAGCTGGAGAAGTCCCTGTTGGAGGTGGCTGGAGGTGTCCCCCAGGCTCTGCCCTTCTCCCAAGGTCCTGCTCCCACCCCTCCTGGTTTCTATCTCCAACACCCACTCACCAGGGCCTGGGGCTGCTCTTGTACTTTTATTTTTGCAAATGAGCGTGACTGCACCTAGAATAGACCCAGCTCGTAGCTCTGCCGCTGAGCTTGCAACCAAGGCAACCCCACTGCCCATGGCGTGCTGAGCATCGGGCTGCTGCCCCATCCCCTATCCGCTGCTTTACCATGGAAATGGGCTCCAGCGCTCCTCCCACCCAGTCTGCAAACGAGATCTTGGCACTCTTGGTGCTCTCCGAGGTCAGTGATCGCCTTTAATCCCGCTTCGCCTGCTGGCAGCACGGCACATCATTTATTAATGAGCTGGGGGTGGGCGAGCAGGAAGGTGGCAAACTCTGCAGCTCCTATCACCTATTCAGATGAGTCATGATCAAAAAAGGCTCTGGGGAGCTTGGGAAGCACCCTGCCAAGACAGGCGGATGGGAAAGGTGATGGAAAATGAAATTCGTGCTTCTCAAGTGAAAATAACGTATGTTGGAAGGAACACTTTTAATTACATTTATGGGTTATCAGGGTCTAGATTAAAAGTAGCTTCTCAGTAGCTTCCTGGGCAGTGTGTTTAGCTGGGGACGTCCAACTATGACTGGAGTCCCACTGCCCCGGGGGGGGCTCAGAGGCTCGTCCTGCGGGGTGCGGGGATTTGGGAGAGGGTAACAACCATAAGTGTGCAGTTTAGAGGAGAGCTTAGGAGCAGAGTGATGCATTGAAGTAAGTGGTCCCTGCGGGCAAGCTGGGCAAACTAGTCTTTCTTCTTGCCCAGGGACACTCGAGAGCACTACATCCCTGCTCCAAGCTGTGAGCCAGCAGAACATGCTGTCATGGGGGTCACAGATCAGCTATAACCGAGTAGGATTAAGAAGAATCATCCTATACGGATCATTTCAATGCTGATTTATTGTGAAGTAGCCAGCAGCGCACATTGCAGGAGGCAGAGCAATAAACTGAAAGGGCTACGGTGTCTCCCAGCGACCTGCACTCATTAATAGCCGGGACCCCAGGGTGCCTCATGCCTTTGCTCCATTCACTTTTGTCGGGAAAGTTGTGGAAACCTGTGGAGCAACCCTGAGCTTGGCTCAGCTCTCTAGGAGAATCGAAGCCCCTCGCATGGACCACACCACCCTGTCTTTCATTACACCTTTATTTTGAGGCCAGATTGCCGTGGTCTCCCCCTGTAGCTGCTGCCCTCTATTCTGGACATGCCCATGCCAACCCCCACGCCGTGCATGCCCGTGATGGGGTTATTCTTGTAGGACAGCAGACCCTGCTGATGGACACAGCCCAGGATGCTCCTGGGTCTGAGAGCAATGATTTAGGGTTGATAGGTGAAACTCCCAGCTGGGCATTCAGGCATTGCTGCACTACCGTTAATAACCCTAATGAATAAAATCCACCCAGGGACCCACAAGGGAGACTCACAAAAGCCCACAGGAGCCTTTGGGTGACCAGCATCCCCCACGGACTCTGGCAGCATCAGGGCAAACCTGCATCTGTCAAGTCCCAGCCCTGCAAATGGTCTAAAGACAGTGTCCAAGAAGAGCCAAAGGTGAGATCTCCCCATCTCGGTGTTTATCCAAACCTTCCTCATGGCCAGCTCAGCTTTTCTCTGCTGCGCAGCCCGTGTCTCATGAAAGCTGTTTTGTTCTTGCAGCCCGGACCCTGCCTCCACCCGTCTCTCAGGTTTGGCTTATTCGTTTGGTCAGCTCAGATCTTGCAGCGAATCCCTCCCTGGCACAATATGCTCCACGTCCCTCGCTTTAATTGGCGTGAGTTGGTGCCTTGCACCGGGCTCTCCGCCAGCCACCCCGCGTGAGCCCATCACGTCCGAGCGCATCAAACCTCATGCTTGACAGACGGCCTGGCGGTTTCCAGCCAGGGAGGCTGCTGCAACAGCTTGAGCGGCTCTGCCAAGGGCTGGGAGCTGGGTCCTGTGCCGTCGTGGGCTGCCGGGTGCGGGGGCTGCGAACGCTGGCCGGGGCTGGCGGGCACCCACGTGCCTTGGCACACTGGTCGTGTTCCATTTTGCTCTTCTGCCACATTTTCCTGGGGGAGCTTGGTAAGAAAAGGGGATTTCTGCTCCTGCAAAGTATCTCTGCTTTGACTGTGTTTTCCCTGCTCTTTGCCGAGTGCCTGGGGTGACTGTAGCCACCGGCACTGGGAGTCTCCAAGCAAGGACATGGATCCTGGAGGGGACCCAGCGGGGGTTGCAACCAGACTGAGAAAAAGAGAAGATACAGCACACAGTGGAAAAAGACATGAGGTGCTGCGCATCCATCTCGGACGTGTGCGCCAAACTTCTTATCCCTCAACGGAGCCATCCCTGCCTTTCCCTTGGGGAAGCCACCACAACTGCATGCAGGAGCACAAGCTGAACAGTCTCCATTGGTGTTTGCAATGGGAAAATGGAGAAGCAGCCTGGATTGCACAAAAATGGAGGAGCAGCCTGTCCCCTGCAGGGCCTGTGGCATGCGATGGCCATGGCTGGGTGTTCCCTTGCTGGGACATCAGGGCCCGGGGAAGCCCCTGCCCAGCCGCCCTGGATGTATCACAGAGAGCCCAGCAGGCACAAAGCATCTTCAGCATGTTCGGGCAAAATGGTGTCAAGCTGCAGCTGCCAAGGTCTCTGGAAGACCAGAGGGAGAGAGAGAGAAAATTATTTAAAGTAACTGAAATGGCAAAGCAGTTTTGCAGCAGGCAGCGAGCGAGCCTGGGGACCCGCTGCCCTGGGGAAGCCAAAATCAGGGACAGGCTCCAGGAGTGACACAAAATTAAGGAAACAAAAGTGCTTGGAGGGCTAGAGAGGGCAAAAATGCAACTTGTGCTCAGGAAGTCTTCAAACCAGTGTCCTGAGAGAAGTCCTCTTCCCTGTCCTGCACCACTGCAGGACCCACCACCACCTCTCACCCCAGAGTTCCACCAAAGCAAACATGGAGATGTGGCTGAGGGCTTCAATGCTATGGTCCTTCAGGGGCTGCAGGTGGGGTTAGCCTGATCCTCCCTATGCCAAAACCCCTCTGCAGCGTTTCCCAGATGAAATGCAGTGATGCTGGCTCGCTCTGGTCCGCGGCCAAGGCAGCGTGTGTGCTCTGAGCGTGCCGGTGGCAACTCGCTGCTTCTTGGCTCAGGGAAGAGCAGGAACCCTGCGGAGTGTCAATATTTTTTTTTAGGGAGGCTGAAAAATATATATCTGGAATAACAATGCAGAGGCAGGGAAACACACAGAGGAGGGGGGGTAAAAATAGCAGCTTCTGGTAGTGTAAACCTCAAGTCAAACGTGAAACATTAATATTCATGCACTTAGATACAGCCTGCAGCTCTCCAGAAATGCTCTGAGCTCTTGGAGTGCCACTGTGGGGTGGAGAAGGCAACGAAACCTTCAGAAACCACCAAGCTGTGGGAGAAGCATCTTAACAAGCAATTCCCATAGGGCTGCGATTAGGCTTTGGCTCTTTCTGTCCCAACTAACACATAACAAGGACGGTCTTTCTGCTAAAAACATGAGTCTAATTGCTTTTAATTGATCTCTTTGCTGGCAGTCTCTGGAGGGAGGCGTCTGTTGAATGGACCATGGAAATGGACTTTACAGTTTGTGATTATCAGGAGCGATAAAGCATTGGTCCTCAGAGCATCCGATGGGATAGAGGAGCTTTGTGCACGCTGGAAAGGAAGCTGGTATAGGGGAGAGGTGGGTTTCTCTCCACCCTGGTCTGTGTGGTTGGGTCACCTTGAGCAGGTGGCCATGAAACGGAGGCAATAGTGGTCCTTCTTCCAGTGGGGACGCTGGCCTTGGGCTGCTGACTTGCGATACTGCTGGAAGATAGCAAGGGTTCCCAAAAATATTTGCTGGATATTTTTCTGGTCCTTGTGGAAACTGCCTGGGAGGCAAAACAGCTGCGATGGCTGGTCAGGGCTAAGTTGGCTGTGCTATAAATACAGGGGGTGTGCTCCGTCCTGGAAACAAAGCATCTCAATGCAAAGCTGAACTCTCTTATTCTCCAAAAGTGCAGCTGCAGTTTAGAAACTGCCTATTGGGGCTGGTTCTGGTCCTGCTTTTTCTCCTTAGGCATTTCTGGACTTCCCGTGGTGTTCCCATGGGATATTGCTCATTGTCCCAGGCCTGAGACCTTGCCGCACAGCACAGATGGTCCAGTGCCCGGTGTAGCTACAAGGGGGGCTGTCCCCTTGGATGCCAATTCGGGCTTTGCTTTATGAGCCTGTGTGTTGAGGATGACTTTACCGAGCTCCTGCTAGGCCAACCCCCTTGTCAGTCCCACTGAACTTCAAAATTCCCCAGCTCTTGCATGGGAGTTTCATCTCCCACGATGACTGTTGATGTGAGGAGTCTGTCATTTTTGACACCAGGATCTCAGGTGTCTCAGAAGGTGACGGTTTGCAGAGATGCTTGGCAGGGCACGGCTGGTGTCTCTCCGCTTTGCTCTCCCTGAAGCATCTCAGATGTAGCTTTGCAAACTAGGAAAAAAAAAAAAAATTGCAGATGCAAGCTTAGTGTTGACTTTATGAGCAAAACCTGCCACCTTCCAAAAGCTTCTTTTTGAGTGGGAATCAGAGAAGCAGCTCCTCATTTGAAAAGCAGAGCATAGAGTCTGGGTAATTTATCAAGGACACTGATAGACCTGAGACAACCCTTGAGCCAAAGTGCTTGTTGCTGTTCCTCCTCCACTCCCACAACTTCTCCTGTCCCCTCAGCCGTACAGTTTGGAGGGGAAAACAAAAAGCCCTGATGCTGATTCACCTGATCTGTTGAAAGAGACCTATGTAAGGGCCAGGCTCTGCAACCCTGTGCTGAAGTGGTTGCAGAAAACTCCGTTTAATGCAGTGTTGGAGGATGAGAGTCCATGCTCCATCCTTCATTTTGATTGATGGAGTCTCATTTCGGATGGGGTGGCTTGCTGCTCCTCATTGTGAGTGTTGTCTTCATCACCTGGTAGTGCCCTCATCATCAGGGTCCCAGCCTTGAGGAGTCCCCTCAAGGGGATGGGGGATGAAACGAGGCTCAGGGCCCAGAATGAGAGACAGCGACACCGGCCGCCATGCTAGCAGATGTGGGGATCATGGGATGGTGTTTGCAACCCTTGCTCACGCTGCCCCTAGCCCTGCTGGAGGCATCAGCCTTTGGGCCACCCCTCAACCTCCTTGGCCCCTGGTGATGGGGCTGCCAGAGCTGAGGTCCCACCAGAGCTACCCCCAGCTCACCATGAGAGGCCAGAAGAGGACACGGTGTTCAGTCAGCAGTGTTTGGTTTCTGAGTTTGCCTTCATTCAGCATCAACAAATGCTCACAAACGTCTTTGAAAATTCACAGTTGGATGTGGTTGAGCAGCACCCCAACCTTGGCTGGGAGAGGGACCATCTTTCTCCACCAAGTCTGGTAGAGGAAGACATTCAGCCTTAGTCTCTTCCTGCAACACTGTGCCACTATAGTCAAGCTATGTTCTTGCTCTCCGCCGCATCCCAGAAAGAGCATTTCTGGACCTTCAGCTGCAAACTTGCCGCACTGAAAAAGCAACCTTTTTTTACCAAAATTTCACCTACGCAAAAAGTGTCTGAGCAGCTCTCCTGGCAGTCCCTCTCATGTTTCCCACTGCCTTCTACGGCTGGAAGAGTGGAAACTCTGACCTGTCCTCTTCACTGAGACCTCCCAGAGAACTGGATCCCTCTGCAATAGATCTAATCCAGGCATCACAACTTTACGAAGAGCTCAGCTGGGACGAGGATGAAATGACTCTTTGAAGAGGCTCATCTGCAACACAGCGCTTGTTGCCACTTGGATGCCATGCTCACACTCAACTCTCCTGCTGGTTTAACTGGCATGTTGGCTCTGCCGGGCACTCATGTTGGGGTGAACTGGCAGGACCTCTTCTTTGGCAAGATGTTTTCTCCTCAACATTGTTGCTACAGAAGGTGGAATTACCTCTGCGTTTTGCGAGCTTTGCCAGAAATAGTTGCATCAGCCACAGCTGAGCCCGGAGCAGACATGGAGCTGGCTAAATGCCACGTACTGAGCTCCACGCAGGTCAGAGCAGGTCAGGTGTGAGATGGTGGATCTCCCAGTGGTGCTCTCTCTGTCTTCCGTTTGGTTCTGGCTGTTGGCTCAGAAATAGAGAGAATTTAAAATTTTTATCTTCAGGACAAGCCAAGAAATTTCCAGCAGTAATTATACCTGGTACAAGCCAATAATTTCATTTTCAGCTCAGGTCTTCCAGAGATGCCATCCCACCTGGCTTATGGCAAGTGGTGGGGAATGCAGCACTTCCAATAGTCAGTTGGTCCAATAGCTAATTAAACGCCTCGTTAGAAAAATGTTAGAAAATATTGCCACTTTGGCTTTATCTGGCTACAGCTTGATCTTGTTTCATCTTTATTGCCTATAGACTTGCCTACAATCTCTTCTTGTGTAACATGCCTGTCCTCCTTGGACTCCCTCTGAGAAGGTCAATACTGTCAATTGGTTGCTCGCTTGCTGTTAGCAACTACGATATGCATGTGGCCACGAAATGGGCCAATTTGAGCCCAGCAATGACTTAAACTGCACAGAGATATTTCTAGATCTTGGAGAAGATTAAAAACTTCCATGTGAAGTACTTCCCACTGCAGACAGGGCAGAGGATGAACATTCTTTTAGAGGTGCCCTTCCTTCCACTGGTGGGAAATGCCTCGATGACTTTCAGACTGGAGGCTGCACTTCCAGATAGCGGGAATTAGGCACAATGAAGGTCCCACCTCCACTCAGAGTGCTGAGACCCTGGGTGAAAAGCATCAGCTTCATCCAGCTGCAACCACCACCGGTGGCCCCTCAAACTGAAAACAGCCTAGGAAAGGCTTCACTGGGATACCAGGAGATCTGAACACAAGCTAAAACAACCTGAGCGAACACAGGGATGCACTTTTCACCTCCTTAATTAATTGCCTCCGTGGGCCTGGGAGGCAAAGCCGTGAAGAGGAGAACTGGGATCATTCAGGAAGCAATTAGAGACTGTCCTCAGGGAAGAATGATATGGAAATTGATATGCGTTGATGGGACAAGTGGCCATTTCTAATTCCTAGTATCCATCTGTTTATTTAATGTGTGAGTAAACACCGTGGTTATGGGATATAGCATGTGTTGGAGCTGCTGCCTGCAACATTAACACGCCAAAACCAGCACTTTATGGTAGGAACGTGGCTGCATACCATTAGAAAATTGAGCCCAGAGGGAGCAGAGTGGTATAAACTGCTCATGTGCAGCAACACTTGTGCCAGCAAAGTGTCAGTACCTGGCAGAACTTGGTCTGAATGTGGGTGAGACGACCTGGATGGATCTGGGCACATGCCACCCCCCTACCTGCAACCTGCCATCTGCACAAGCACCAACCAGCAGACGTTGCTCTGAACCCAAAGCGCTGTCCGCCCCCGCTTCGCCAGCGTGGCTTCACCGCCAAACGGCGTCTGCATGGGGTCCTCCCCACCGGACTTGCAGACCAACGCTGCCCACCTGAGGATCTGCACCAGGAAACATTTATTCGCTGAGCAGGACGCTTGGGCATGGACCGGAGCTGTGCGTGCCGGCTCTGCTCACAGCTGGTGCACGCGTGGCCACGGCGGTGTGTGCAGGCGTGTGTAGAATCATAGAGTAGTTTGGGTTGAAGGGACCTTTAAAGGTCATCTAGTCCAACCCCCTGCCGTGGGCAGGGACACCTTCAACTCGATCAGGTTGCTCAGAGCCCCGTCCAACCTGACCTTGAATGTTCCCAGGGATGGGGCATCTGCCACCTCTCTGGGCAACCTGTGCCAGTGTCTCACCAAAGGGACATCGTGCCTGTGCTTTTACTCACGAGCCCTTCCACATGCTGGAAAACCAGCTGGATCTCCATTTATGTGGACATTGGGGTTTAGATGCTGCGAGTGCTTCGATCAGCTCCTCTCCCTTGCTCAACCAGTTGCCCCACTGGTCTCTTTGGCTCTCGAATATGCAGATAGCAAAATTTCGGAGTGCCTCAGGAAGCAAATACACCGCATAAAAACCCTTGCCAGGAAAAACATAAGATGCACATTTAGCATCACGGGCTCCCGAGGAGATGGCAGTTGCCTGTCAGCCCCCACGCCGAGCAGCTTGCTTGCGATGTTTGAAGTTAATACCTCCCGACGCAGAGACGAGAAGACCTCTGAAAGCACAAATTAATAAAAGCGACATGCCAAGAGGAAGCGTGAGCGTGGCGGTGACAAGGAAGAGGCTCTTTGATGTTATCAGATCAGGAGAGAAGGCAACAGAGGAGGATATTAAAAAGATGAGAGAAGAGCTGAATTTGACTGGATGGGTACGATCAGGATCAAAATGAATTAAGATTTTTTACAAGGGAAACTATACGAGAAATAAGTTTCAGCAACTAAAATTAACCGGAGGAAAACTTCAGCTTCCTGTAGACAAGCTGGCTGTATGATGTACAGAGAGAATTTATGCCTCCTGGAAAATCTCTAAAAGAGTTTTGGCGGGTGTTTAAAAAGCAATGCTGAGAGAGGGAAGAAATTGGAGCACCCAGAAAGCTGGCTGTTGGCAGGAGCTAGATAAAACTACCTCCAAAGGTGGTTTTTTTTGTACCTGCTGGAAAAAGCTTCTTTGATGAAAAGAAAATGCTCAGTTTGAAGGGGTTCCTCCTGAGAAAGGCTGGCTTAGAAACTGCAAAAAAAAAAAAAAAAAAGGCAGTTCGGATGGCTGGTTTTACCAAACTGCAAGGGAAGTGTTTCATCTCAAAGAGGCATTTTATCTGGAGCTGAGGTTTATATTATTGGGGGCATAAAACAGGCTAAAATCAAACAGGATGGTTTAGTTTTACTGAACTCAACTCTTTCAAATGGCCCCAACGGCAGATAGCAGGAGGGAAAAGCTGCGGTTTATGCTCCTTCCCCTCCATTGCAGAACGACAAACACCACAGATTTTACGGCTTTGGAAAGGAGACTCCGAGACTGAACCCGTTTTGCTTGGATGCACCCAGAAAATGCTGCAGAGCCTGCTGGTGCTGCCGTGAGTCAGAGAAGGGAAAAAATCAACAGGGAGTCACCAGCCTGAGCACGCTGCCAGCGTTGTCCCTCCCTTCTTGTACGTGTTTTGAGTCAGACGTGGTGTGATAGCAGCACTGGCACTTAGAGCTAGCATTCGGGCATCCAGCAAAATGGTCCGGACCAGGGTGTCATCACTATTTTGAGCTCTCACTTGCACACAAACGCCGGAGGGAAAAATGTGACAGACACACGTGTGCACACGTGCTTTTTAATTTTTCAAGACTTGTCAGCTTGAAAGGGAAGGAACAGCTTTGTCATGTTCCCTTATCAAACCCACAGCAAAGACCTTCTCTGCTTTTATATCAATTACATCAGCCGACCAGCACATCTCCATCACGTGCTGCATCCCGAGAGCGGCTTATTTTGCCTTAATGCTGCGGGGGGTCACCGGGAAGGTTGGGAGTTAGCAGACGAGCTGGCTGGAGGAGGAGGGACGGTCCCCCGGGAGCTGCACTGGTGATGAGAACTGAAACCTGTGGAGAAGAGACAGTGCTGGGGCTGGCAGGAAAATGGCAAAGCTGCAACTCGAAGCTGAGACCCATCAGACAAGCTGGCATGTCAGCATCTTACCGCAGGGCCATGCCAGCAAAGGGCTTCAGAGACTTTCTGGTGGGCTACTAGTGCATTGCGGGGATATCGCATATTTGGAGGAGTATCTGGGCACGCTAACGAAATCCAGAGGCCATGTGCAGTCATTAGGCCACTTGACAGTCATGCACAACCACCTTTGGCTGCCACAGGCAGCCTCTTCGGCTGCATTAAGTGCTCTTGAGAGAGTGGCATTGCTCTCTTGGGGCAGAGGGAAGAAGGCGGCCGGGGCATCCCGTCGATATTTTATTCATTCTGCCTTGCAAGTCGGAAGCGGCTCAGCTCCAGCATCTTTTTTCTCTGTTTGTTTACACCCGAATTTGCTAGAGGATGCCCATCTGCCTGCTGGGCAGGAGGCAGTGCCCAGCCTGCACCCTTGCTAGCCCAGGGAGTTGAACCCAAGGCCAAGGCAAGACAGTCCCGTGGGCTAATACACCACAGCGGTGCCGAACCCACCGATCTGCACGTTCAAGACCGTGGTGGATCCAGGGCATGTTGTCTCAGCTGGGTATCTTTGCCCTGCCTTTGTTAAGGCAAACGGGCCATACGCTTCCCAAAACATCAGCATGGGGAAGAGAGGTCAGCAGGGCGATGCACTTTTATCCAGCTCTTCCAGGGGCAGGGAAGGGATATCCAGGTTTTTCACAGGAGAGCTGCAGCACCAGGATCGAACCAGTTTCTCCCACACTTATAAATGGGAATGGGAAACCTCCCCATACCCCAGTATTTTCTGCATATTTGCTGATTTTGTCTGGGTGCCAAGCAGGGAATCTGGCCATGGGCAGCCACTTCAGCACACCATTCCCCAGCTCATTTTCTGTCCTAATCTCTGGTTTTTTTCATTTCTTTGTCTGCTATTCTCACTCCTCCCAGAGCCAGCAAACAGCAGGAACGCCAGCTCCCAAGGTGCTGCAGGCATCAGAGACAGGACACAGCATCAAGGGGTGCAGGTTTGAGATACGAGGATGCAACATGTGGAGACCTGCAGGTATTTCTCCTGATCCTAATGGGAAAGGACAGATGTTGGGTGGGAGGCAGAGGTGGCCACATACTCAGAAGCTGCTGGAGACAACCTGGATAGATGGCCAGGCGCTTCCAGATATCTCGAAGGACTCCACCAGGCATGGTTTGGAGGCATCTTCATCTGGATAAGAAATACATACACGTGGCTGAAAGGCAGAGGCTGGAGGAGGAACCTTTCTGAATGCAGGATGAGCTGAATGGACAGCATTGGCCAAGAAAAGGGAAGTATTTGATAAAGCATAAACAAAAAACTTATTCTGATATTTTCAAAGTCAGTACACTTTTTCGTTCAGTTTGCAGCTGGCTGATTTTAAAAAGAGGAGGGAGAGGGTTAAAAAAATCCATCACAAAGAAATGTGTTCTGGGCCACCTGAACTGAGGGCTTTTTTTAAGTTCTTGTTTGCATTCATGCAGGAATTGTGCAAAAAGTAACAAATCGTCTGATATGAGGCAAATCCTCCCCCCTGTCCCACACCCCCTGCCTTGCTCTAAAGCCCTGAGAAACGTTGTCAGAGCAATAGTGCAGGATTCGTATTTTTTTAGAACTGTTTCCCCCAGGAGCTCTTGTTGCAGCTTGAAAATTTCTTGCCGATCTTCTCTGCTGGCTCAAGGCTTGTTTATTGGTGCCTGTGCTCTTCAAACCCCCTTTTGTCTCCCCCAGCCCTGCCCCGCTGGTGGGCTGAGCTCTGCCCGACTCCTGGTGCCCCTGTGCCACCTCCAACACCAGCACTCATGGAATATTTATAACCTGGGCCATGCCAGCCATGGGATGCAACCGAGTAGAAAGATATTTTTGCTTTTGAGTTCATACCCACTGAGTGCTTCTTCCATCAGTTCCAGTCCCTGGGCATCTCTCGCTAACAAACTCCTCCCAGCAAGCACTGAGGTTACCTGCAGGCTCCGCTTTGTACCTTTGTTTCTGCCTTTGTAAACCAAGAAGAAAGGTCTTTCTTTGCTTTGTGGAACCCAGCCCTCGGATGAGCAGCTGGACAAGCGACGCTTGGCTCTTCGGGGCTGGATCCTCCGATGTCTGCCCAGGGTGCGAGCTCCGTCTTATTTTGTGCTTATTCTCCTTTCTCTGCATCCTTTCTCTCAACGTGGGAATAATGAGGATTTCTCATCTCTGTGTTGTCCCTAATTTCATTATTCTGCAGCCAGAGCACCCAGTAAAGGATTGCACAAGGAACACGCTCACATTGACTCCCTTTGGACCCATGGGCATGTACCAAGCCCTGACCCAAGGGGTTATGACCGTACAGGTTTCCCAAAAGCCCTAAATTATTTTTTTCACTGCTCAGCCCTGTCCAGAAGGAGCTGAACAAACACTTTTGGGGAACATCTCCCTTTTCCCTGGCTCTGGACACTACCAAGAGCTAAACTGTCTCAGGCTTGGTAGGAAATGTGCCACCTCCAAGCATGTGCTGCTCCGAAAATCAAGCCGTGAGTATCTGTAAAATGCAGACACGGCTCGTCTGCAGAGACGACTGGGACTGGGCTTTTGGCAGAAATCTCTCCCTGCCAGAAGCAAGAAACCTGCCAGAATTTTTTTTTTTTAAGTTTTATACCTACTTGGCTTTGACTACTTACTAAAAAGGCTGGGATGCTGGTTGGAAAAAAAACTCCCACTGAAATTTTTTTTTTTTAAAGTGTTGATTGTTGTTTGTTTTTTTTAACTCAGGATGTGGAAACATCTTTATTCTTCTTTAAAAGTTGAACCTTTCATACCCAAAATTTTGGGCTGGAAAACAGTTTTGCTCTCCCCAGATTTCACAGCAGAGTGTGTATTTTCAGCTGGTGAGAACAGCAAACCGGTTCCTCTTTCCTTTTCATTTGCTTTTTCCTCAAAGCGCTTCCATCTTCAAACAAAAGCCTTTGCAGAGACTGAACCTGGAGGTGCAACGACCTTTCCCCAAAGCCAGCGGGATTTGCCCTCAGCCCGTGGCCAGGCTGCTGCTCCCACGCCCTGGGCTTTTCTGATGTCTGGGCTCCAGCTGGAACCAAGCAACTTCCACCCACTTCTGTCTTGTAAATACAGGAGCCTTTGACTTCCCAGGCGTTTAAAGTGATTTATTGGTCCAATGACTCCAACCATGTGGCCCGGAGTGTCTATCCATCTTCCACGAGATTGCTGATGAAGCCTTGTCAGCTTTTAATGCTTCTCTTGGCAAAGCAGCCTCTTCTCCTGCAGCTTCAGCTCCCGGACTTCTGACTTGGCCATTCCCATCCCTCCTACATGTTTTGGCTGAAGTTCATTCATGACCTCTGTTTTTAGCCACTCTCTCGTGTTAATCTCCTCTGACTTTTCAGACATTTCAGCCTTTGTATGTTTTACCCCATGGCAACTTCAGCCTGTGGTATCTCATTTTGGTGGCCTTGGGAGTGTGTTATTTATTAGTCTTGAGAGTCTGGTTTGTGCACCGAAAATCCTGCTTTTTACCTCCAGGAGACACCAGAAGATCCTTCTGAGCTGAAATCCACCTGAAGGGTGGTCAAACAAAGACCAAACCAGCCCCATCTCGTGCTGCAGTACCTGGTTGGTGGGGCCAGACTTGGTCCAGAAGATGCAACCCACACAAAACTTCAGGGAGCAGCAGCCACAGCAACCAGCATCTCCTCCCATGGCAGAGATGAGAGCTTTGTGAACTGTTGTAAGTCCCCCAGATGCCTTCAAGGTGGGTTTCAGAGAGTCTTTTCCAAGAGCTGCTGGAGCATCTTGTGAAGTCTACGCCCATCTGAGCCATCACGTAAAGCAATCCTGCCTCCTCCCCCTTTGTCTGCTCACACCCGCTGCGGCTGGATCAGCCAGTGGCTAAGAGCAAAGAGGATGATGTCTCCAGGAAGGAGGCAGGAGATATGAAACCCCAGCTTGCTCTTTAACGGCTGCTGGTAGTGCAGAGTGGGGCCATCTCAGCTTGTTAGCCTCAAGCAGGCCAAGAAGATGCAGGCTGCTTGAGTTTTAACAACACACAAAACTCCATCTTCCTTTTAATCTTTTCTTTTTTTAATGCATGAGGGAAAAAAGACCCCGCTTTGCTGCGTTGTAAGGTGGTCCCTACGGAGGTTGGATGTGATCTAAATTTCCATACTCTCGTGTCCTCCAGAGACGTGTGACTGCCCAGCCCTCAGCTGGCTGCAGTCTCTGCGCTTCCATGAAATATCCAACAGACGAGATGCTTCAATAAAAATCGTGCTGATGGAATCAGCTCAGGAAGAAGTGCAGCCACAAGATGTTTCTAAATCCCCACGCTCTTAAAACCAAAAACTTACCCAGGAAAAGTTTTACTGGGTCCAGGCAGCAGGAGGCTGGTGCCCACAGACTCTCCCAGCGGAGGCTTTCTATGCTGTAGCGAATATTAATAAATAATCAGGAAAGTTGTTTTTCAGGGAAAGGATGCGATTGCCAAAAAAGATGCAGCCACCTGAGATAGAAATCTGCAGAAGGATCGTACGCCGGCAGCACAAACCTGGACGACCTTCTTTTCCAGCTGGGGAAAACAAGCTGCTGCAGAACAGCCATCACCTCTGGTCCCCTTCTGCAGACAGCTCGGCAGACGGAATGCGAAGCGTCTTGCGTTGTATAGATACATCACAACAATAAATAGACAGTAATAGGATAGCGGGGATATGCCGTGCCATATCTTTTACGTTCCTTTCTCCTTCTGTTGAAATGTGCTCTAAGCCAGCACGGGGTGAATTTGCAGCAAATAATTTATAAAGTGCTTAGAGCTGCCCTTTTTCCTTGGCGGATCTTCTCACATTTCAGCATAGCTATTTTCTGTGCTTGCTCAGCAGGTTGGGTTTGGATGTTTCTTTTTTTTTCTGAAACCCCCAATAATCCCCACTGCTTTTCTTGATCTTTAATCACCACCCTTTTTTTCCTGAAAAAGGGACTATTAGTCCCAACAGGCAATGAGGTTTTGCGTTGGCAGTGCAGTCTCCTTCCATCCCACTTTCTCCACCGGGGCTGTGGGTCCCTTTTCCAGGGACATCCTCAAACCCTCGGTGGCTCATTGAGTTGGTTTCATGAAAATTTTAAGGTCTCTCCCACTGCTGAAGAAGTGGCAGAGCTGCCACGTGGTCTCTGGGCCCAGGAATGAAGCCATGGCCAACACACTTGTTAAAGGGGAGGGCTTGGGTGGATGCGCTTGAATGTCACTTTATTTTCTTGTTACTCTTTTGAGCCAAAGTTGATCGGTAAAGGAAAAGGTGTAATCACCTGCCAGTGTAGCAATGCTCCAAAACTCCCAGCCCCAGCTGTGTGCAGTTTCACAGAGCTGCTCTCCCTAAATCTATATCTTGGTGGAAAGTAATTGCTCCTTGAGCAGCGGCATGAAAGAAATTTGATTTCTTATGGCTTCGTGCCCTTTATCCCCCCCCAGTCCACTTTGGCCTCCACCAATGTGTGTGCATCCCCCGCCTCCTAGGACAATGCTTCCAGGAGAAGGCAAGCAGATGCTGGGAGCAGCTCGGAGCCACGCGCATGGTCCGTCAGCCCCGCCGCTGCTGGGGCTGTGCCTGTCTTCATCCCAGCAGAGCCGCCAACCTGGTTTCTCCTCTTCTACTCAACCGGCAGTACTCACGTAACGCGCAGGACCTGAATTATTTCTGAGAACCCACTGCCAAATTTTCTTGGAACTGGCTCGTGGATTTGAAAGCTGCCGGGGGTGATGAATGAGCAGACAAACAGGCTGACAACAACCTCTCATAAGGCGTTTCCTCTGGAGACAGGGTCAAAGTCACGATTTTCTATTGCATCCTTAAAAAAAAAAAGCACGGCTACCATTCCTGGCTTCTTCATCACTCCATCCGGGCGCAGCACATCTGCGCCTGCCAAATCTGCTTGCAGATCTTGGTGGGGGTGAGGACAAGAGCTAGAGGAGAGCCAGGAGGCTGGTTACTGGCTTGAGGAAAACCCTCCAGCGTGCCACGCCACGGGCTTTTAAAATGGTGGGACCACGTTGCCAACCCTTGCGAGCGTACCCTGCGTCTCGCCAGCTCCTCGCCGTGCGGGTGGGTGGACGCAGAGGGTTTGTGTGAGAATCACAGTTTTCTTTGCATGTTTCCAGGCTTCCTCCTGAGCGTTCGAAACTGTGAAGCGAATGTCACCTTTCTCGCTCGGGAGGTGGGAGGAAGAGGAAGAGAAAACAACACCCAATTTGGATTTTTTTTTTTTTGTTTTAAGAGAAAATTCTCATGATTGTTTAAGGTAATCTCATGATTTTGGGGTGGTTTGCTGCTGGGTGTTGCTCTAGGGATACAGAGCAGGGGTGAGGATGGAAAAACGCCCAGCTTTTGAATAGCTTCCAGAAGGTGTTGAAGAGCTCCTGTCTGGTGACCACAGCACCGAAGTGTCTAAGCCCTCATGGGATGATGCACCTTCTCATGAAGTTTATCCCACCTCGCTTGATTCAGAGCTCCAAGATCTGAATACATGATCACCGGGATGCCAGGAGAGGGGATGTGAGAGCATCAGGAGGCGGAGAACAGCATCAGGAGGCAGGTGAGAGGATCAGGAGGTGGGAAAGAGCATCAGGGTGAGGGTGAGAGCACCAGGAGGTGGGTGAGAACATCAGGAGAGTGGTGAGAGGATCAGGAGATTGAAGTGAGGTTTTTTGTTTGGGTTTTTTTTTGTTTGGGTTTTTTTTCCCCCCAGCAACTGTGAAACAAAACACATTTCACAGCCTGCAGAATTTGAGCCTCACTTATTTTTTGACATCTTGAAGCGAGAAACACCATGAGGCTTCTGTGCAAGGGGGTTTTGTGACTACGGACAGCTGTAAGACACGGGGCAGTGCTGGATGGGAGCAGAGAAGGATTGCAAAGAGCTTTTTAAGCCCAAGAATGGGACTTTTCTCCCAGACCTGGGCTCTGCAGCTCCTACGAGCGTGGTGGCACTGGGAGGGGTGATGGAAGATTTGTCACCCAGGGGCACAAGCAGGGAAGCAGCAGGACGTGGATCTCTGCTGCCTGCTAAGGAGAACCCAGAGGAAGGAACCAGCTCCTTCACTTCCCAGCACCCATGGGCACACAGCAGCCTGGGCATTAGAGCAGGAGAAAAACAGGTAAAAATGGGAAAAACTGATCTGGACAGATAGGAGGAGAACAGGGAGAGCAAAGCGAGGGCACAGAGTGCTTCCAGAATGACACCAGTGCTCAGGCTGAGGTTTTAAGGCAAGTGTTTAAGTTAATTTTTCCTTTAGCCAGCTCAGGAGTTTACGTTTCAAGGGCCATACCCAAGGCTTGCGGGTCCTGTGTCACCATCTGAAGGCAGCTCTCCTTTGGAGGCTTCATGGCAGTTTCAATCCCTGTTTTATAGCCCGGACAGGAGTTGTGGGTCGATGTGCATTGCCTACCCCACACCACGGGGGCTTTTGCAGCGGCACCAGCCTTGGGGCTCAGCCCAGCATCACCCCATCGTGCCCTCCTGCCTGCTGCCATTGGGATGCCACTGAGCACAACGGCCCCTAAAAGCTGAGCTGTTTATTAGTGCTTATGTTAGTGCAGAGAGCGGGCAGGCGTGTCCTCGGCCACCCTCAGGACGTGGTGTAATGTTCCCTTTCTTCTGGTATGAATTTGGCTTTGCAGCTGATAGACAAGACAGCCGAAGTCAACACAACGTGTGTTGCCTCTAATCAAATGACACGCTAGATCCTTAACAGGAAAACACTTTGTACCCAGTGGTAATTATTTGTTCCCTGCCAGTCTTGGAGATCTCACCACTTTCAGTGTGATAAACGACTGAAACACGGATTTTTTTTTTTTTAAAACCACCCCTCCGAGGGTTAAAGTCGAAGACATCAAACAGAGAAATAGCCAGGAGTGCAGGAGTGACGCTGGTGCAAAGACCTGTCCAAGCTCTTGTTGTGAATTCCTTGGGAAGACAAAGGTTTGTGGATATCTAACGAGGAGAATTAGGTACAAGTCCAGCTTGCTAAGGGTTCGGGTGAACAGACACCAACAGGCTCAAATGCAGAATTTTGGCGTCTTCACTTCTAAAACCTTTACTACCAACCATCTGCAAGGTCTTCTCCATAAGCCAGCCCAGAGAGTGCTGCAGGGATGGGGACCTGCTCTAGGAGCACATCTACTGGAAGAGGATGTCCTATCTTGATTTAAAGACTTCAAGGGCTGTGGGACCATCCATGGCAGGTGCTTTCATTTGAATGCGTTTAGCTTCCCCCCGTCATGACCCTCCTCTCCCTCCCTGTTCTGGCTTTGTCTGCCAGATTAAAGAACCCTTTGTTAGAAATCTCTAGGAATTTATGGACTGATGGAGCCACCTCTTCACTCTCCTTTTGTTAAACTAAATAACTTGAACATTCGTCTCGCTGGCAGGCAGCTCGCCAAGCCTGACGTCCGCCCTTGCAGCTCTTGGTTGAACTCTTTGCGATGCACCGGCGTCCCTCCCAAGAGCTGCCGCCTGAACGGAGCTCCGCGTTGCGTGGGACGGCTGCGATCCGCAGGGATATGGGATACGTTATACTGACCACCGGCAAGAGAGGCCGTGTTTTGACTCCTCCACCCCCTTCCTCCACCCCCCATCCCCTCTGCTCCCCAAATACAGGCTCTTCAGGCAGGAGAGGGCAGGCAGCTAAAGGGAAAAGGGTCCTGAA